>NC_069504.1:63051943-63334443 GCF_027579735.1 Bombina bombina | reverse complement strand
CTCTTTTTCTATTGGCTATTCAAATCAGCCAATAGAATTACAGTAGCTCTCATCCGATTGGCTGATTTGAATTTGAAGGCTTAAATCAGCCAATAGGAATTCAAGGGAAGTCATTTTTAATCGCATACCTTGAATTCCTATTCAGTGTACGGCGGAGATCTTATGAAGAGGAGCCTCCACGCTCCATGGCTCTGCGGTCTTTAGTTCCAGCGTCGCCAATCTTCAGTTCCAGCGTTGCCGGTCTTCAGTTCCAAAGTCTACGGTCTTCAGCTCCGCGGTCATCGGTCTTCAACTCCTCTGCTCCGCACCGGCTGGTTCCTGGAAGAAGAAGAGGTCGCTGCTTGAAGAAGACTTCACTGCCTGGAACAGGACCTTCTCCGCCGGTCTTCAGGACAGGTAAGGACCACTTGGGGGTTAGACTTAGGTTTTTTTAAGGGGGGATCGGGTGGGTTTTAGAGTAGGGGTGTGTGAGTGGTGGGTTGTAATGTGGGGGGGGGATTGTTCTTTTTTTTCAGGTAAAAGAGCTGATTACTTTGGGGCAATGCCCCACAAAAGGCCCTTTTAAGGGCTGGTAATAGAGCTTATTACTTTTGTAATTTAGTTTAGCGTAGGGAAATAATATTTATTATTTTGGGGGGCTTTTTTATTTTATTAGGGGGCTTAGATTAGGTGTAATTAGATTAAACTTCTTGTAATATTTTTTTATTTTTTGTAATTTAGTGTTTGTTTTTGTAATATAGTTTAGTTTATTTAATTGTATTTTAGTTTAGAAAATTGTAGTTTATTTAATTATTTTATTGATAGTGTAGTGTTAGGTGTATTTGTAACTTAGGTTAGGATTTATTTTACAGGTAATTTTGTAATTATTTTAACTAGGTAGCTATTAAATAGTTATTAACTATTTAATAGCTATTGTACCTAGTTAAAATAAATACAGGTTATCTGTAATATAAATATAAACCCTAAAATAGCTACAATGTAATTATTAATTATATTGTAGCTATCTTAGGGTTTATTTTATAGGTAAGAATTTAGTTTTAAATAGGAATAATTTAGTTAATAAAATTAATATTATTTAGATTTATTTAAATAATAATTAAGTTAGGGGGTGTTAGGGTTAGACTTAGGTTTAGGGGTTAATATATTTAATATAGGTGGCGGCGGTGTAGGTGGGTCAGATTAGGGGGTAATATATTTAATATAGGTGGCGGCGGTGTAGGGGTGGTCAGATTAGGGGGTAATACATATATTATAGGTGGCGGCGGGGTATGGGAGTAGCAGCTTAGGGGTTAATACATTTATTGTTAGGAGTGAGAGGGGGGATTGCGGATAGAGGGGTATACGTGTCGGGCTATTTTTGGGAGGCGTGTTAGACAGTTACGGGAGATTTTATATTTTAGTAAGTTTTTGTAGGCGCAGGCAGTTTTTTAAAGTGCCGTAAGTCACTAGCGACTCCAGAAATTTGTACTTACGCTTATTTCTGGACAACGCTAGTTTATCCGATTTACGGCACTTTAGCAACTGCCGGCGGGGTATATTGGATACCCCGATGTGTGAGGTGAAACTATGGGCGGTGCGGGTTCCCTCGCTTGCGCCGAAAAGTACGCCGTATATCGGATCGCGCCCCTGTTCGGAACTTTTTAGGATCAGGTGGTGGCAATATCTTATACATTTTTTCTAATTTGTTTTTATATCAGAGACGTCCAATATTTATTTATATTCTTAACATTGTCTGCCTTATGATATCTGCTGTATTTTTATTTTTCTATTATTGAGGTTAATTAAACTTCTATTTTTAAGTATTTCCGCCATCTTTTTTAAAGTGAGAATTATTTGCACGTACTAATAGATTTGCTCTAGTTCCACTTGCAAACCTTTAGCCTTTTGAGCGCTCCTAATATATGTTTTGTTCCAATTAAATAAATAAACAAGATTTGGGCAAGAACTATTCAAGGACATGTGGGACAAGTGCAGAGAATTACTTCAATGTATCCTTCTAGCTAAAATGGATAAAAACTTAAAGGGACAGCGTAGTGGACCTACTTCACAGAGGACCCTGGTGTAACATTTTTTTTGGGGGCCTCCCAAAGTTAACTCATTTGTAAGCAATAGTAATCATAAAGATGCTGCTGTGTATAATGATAGATAGATAGATAGATAATAGATAGACCTGCAAACTGTTCTAATAAAAGGCTCCCCTGCATTAGTATTGTTCACATTTAGCACGGACCTGTGTATTGACTTTCTACTATGGGTCCCCAACACTTGGGCCATGGTGCCGCTGTATCTGCTGCACCAAGGATAGATCAGCCCCTAGTGTATTGTGACATTTTCTACCCTTTAATTTTTTCCAAGTTATCGCTTTTTAACCTTCAGGAAATGTTTAAAAATTGCTTCTTTGCCTTTTTTTGCATTTGACATAGCTGATTTTGCATGTGGTATCCCTACAGATACTAAACATTGCATGACTTAAGTTTTGAGTAGAAAAAAGCTATGTAAACAATTAGTCAGCAGAAGAAATGACATCCTAAGTGGGAGGTAGGAAAGATAAGATGTATGTTTTCTATTGTTTTGGTATACAGACAGAGAAAAGACAAGGGAGTATTTGTGTGTATACAAAGTGATCAAATAAGGAGATCTGGTTTCCCTGTAAGCTCAAACCATTTTAAATGGCTGTGGTGTCAAAAAATAAAAACAGCTATTTCAACAAATAAGCTTAACCCCTTAATGACAACTGACGTACCAGGTACGTCCTGCAAAAACTAGCAGTTAGTGACAATGGACGTACCTGGTACGTCAGTTGTCTAAGAGAGTGCTGGAAGCGATCGCAATCGCTTCCAGCAGCTTTCAGGGTATTGCAGTGATGCCTCGATATTGAGGCATCCTGCAATACCCTTTGAAAAGCATCCGATGCAGAGAGAGCCACTCTGTGGCCCTCTCTGCACCGGTAGCGATGGTGCTGTTGATGGATGGGTGGTGGGAGCTTACAAGGGAGGCGGTGGGCGGCCCATCGCTCCCCGGCATCCGGTTCCTTCAAGTGCTTTGTGCACGCCGGATGCTGGGAGCGTGCGGAGGGGGGGGCCTGCAGGCGCGCGCGCGTGCATGTGTGTGTGTGTGTGCGCGCGCGCGCGCACGCAGCAACCACTGCCACCAATGACTAGAGAAGAGAGAGGGGGGCAGAAAACTTTTTTTTTATTTTCTCGCATTTGGCGGTGAAATGGTGGTATGAAATGTACCAAAATGGGCCTAGATCAATACTTTGGGTTGTCTACTACACTACACTAAAGCTAAAATTAACCCTTCAAGGTCTCTACAAGCTCCCTAATTAACCCCTTCACTGCTGGGCATAATACACGTGTGGTGCACAGCGGCATTTAGTGGCCTTCTAATTACCAAAAAGCAATGCCAAAGCCATATATGTCTGCTATTTCTGAACAAAGAGGATCCCAGAGAAGCATTTACAACCATTTGTGCCATAATTGCACAAACTGTTTGTAAATAATTTCAGTGAGAAACCTAAAGTTGGTGACAAAATTTGTGAAAAAGTGAACGATTTTTTTTTATTTGCTTGCATTTGGCAGTGAAATGGTGGCATGAAATATACCAAAATGGGCATAAATCAATACTTTGGGTTGTCTTCTAAAAAAAAATATATACATGTCAAGGGATATTCAGAGATTCCGGACAGATATCAGTGTTCCAATGTAACTAGCGCTAATTTAGAAAAAAAGTGGTTTGGAAATAGCAAAGTGTTACTTGTATTTATTGCACTATAACTTGCAAAAAAAGCAAAGATCATGTAAACATTGGGTATTTCTAAACTCAGGACAAAATTTAGAAACTATTTAGCATGGGTGTTTTTTGGTGGTTTTAGATGTGTAACAGATTTTTGGGGTCAAAGTTAGAAAAAGTGTGTTTTTTTCCATTTTTTCCACATATTTTATAATTTTTTTATAGTAAATTATAAGATATGATGAAAATAATGGTATCTTTAGAAAGTCCATTTAATGGTGAGAAAAACGGTATATAATATGTGTGGGTACAGTAAATGAGTAAGAGGAAAATTACAGCTAAACACAAACACTCCAGAAATGTAAAAATAGCCATTGTCATTAAGGGTAAGAAAATTGAAAAATTGAAAAATGGTCCGGTCATTAAGGGGTTAAAGTGGCAATTTCTCACACATTTTATATCCAGCTACTGGTAAAACAAGTCATTGGAAACACATTAAGGTAAAACTAATTTTACATTACACTGCCCCTTTAATGGAAATACATTGCCAAATTACTTCTGTTATCTAATGTGCTTTTTTTCCCTTGGCATCCTTTGTTGAAAAGCATACTTAGGTAGGCTCAGGAGCAGTGATGCACTAATGAGATCTAGCTGCTGATTGGTGGCTGCACATATATACTGCAACTTGTCATTGGCTCCCTCTAAGTGTTCAGCTATCTCTCAGTAGTTCATTGTTGCTTCTTCAACAGAGGATACAAAGTGAATGAACCAAAATTACCATAACCTGTGTTTTCTCAGGTATGTTATATTCTTGTGTAATGAGCTGACTGTTATCCCTATTTTATTGCACAAAGGCATTGCTGTAGAGGTTCATTAAAGGGACATTAAACTCAAATGTTTTCTCTCATGATTCAGATAGAACACAAAAAAACTTTCCAATTTGCTTATGTTATCAATTTTGCTTCATTCTCTTGGTATTCTTTATTGAAGGAGTAACAGTGCACTACTTGAAACTAGCTGAACACATTGGTAAGATAATGACAAGAGGCATATATATGCAGCCACTAATTATCAGCTAGCTCCCAGCTCCTGAGCCTGCCTAGGTATGCTTTTCAACAAAGGATACCAAGAAAATGGGGCAGATGAGATAATATAAGCAAATTGTATGCTCTATCTGAATCATTAACCCTTTGAGTGCTAAGCACTTTTCCACCTAGGTGCTAAGCTGATTTAATTAATTTTTTTATTTTGTGAAAAAAATGTTTTAACTTTTTTTATATTTTTTTCAGACTTGAAAGGTTAGGTGAATATCTTTCCAATGGTGGGTCTTGGGGGTCTGTAGCTGCTTAGATGACTGAGATACAGGCTTCTAAGCAGCATGCCCCCTTTCCCTATCCTTTGTATTGACAAATTGTAAATAAAGTTGCGCTGTGACGTCATCACGTTATTGAGCGTGACGTCACCACACAAAATGTGATGCCCCGGTGATGCTTGTCACTTCACAGGCACGAGCGCCGGGTAGGAGTGGGTGGGAGCCCCCAGATCTCCCTCAAGTTGGGAGAGTGCTAGTGACGGCTCGGAGCCGTCATTAGCATCAGAGTGGGAAGTCTGTGACAACTCAGAGCCGTCATTAGCACTCAAAGGGTTAAAGGGATACTAATCTCAATTTCTTTTTTTCTTTCATGGTCCAGATAGAGCATGCAGTTTTAGGAAACTTTCTAATTTACTCCTATTATTCATTTTTTCTCTTTGTTCTTTTGCTATCTTTTTTTGAAAAGCAGTAATGTAAAGCTTAGGAGCTGGCCCGTTTTAGGTTCAGCACCCTGTATATTGCTTGCTTATTGGTGGCTTCATTTAGTCACCAATCAGCAAAAGCTACTCTGGTTCTGAACCAAAAATGGTCCGGCTTCTAAGCTTTACATGCTAAATAAATAAATAAATAAATAAATAAAGATAGACCGAGAACAAAGAAAAATTGAAAATAGGAGTAAACTACGCTTATTTCTGGACATTGCTAGTTTATGCGATTTACGGCACTTTAGCAACTTCCGGCGGGGTATATTGGATACCCCGATGTGCGAGGTGAAACTATGGGCGGCGCGGGTTCCCTCGCTTGCGCCGAAAAGTACGCCGTATATCGGATCGTGCCCCTGTTCGGAACTTTTTAGGATTAGGTGGTGGCAATATCTTATACATTTTTTCTACTTTGTTTTTATATCGGAGACGTCCAATTTTTATTTATATTCTTAACATTGTCTGCCTTATGATATCTGCTGTATTTTTATTTTTCTATTATTGAGGTTAATTAAACTTCTATTTTTAAGTATTTCCGCCATCTTTTTTAAAGTGAGAATTATTTGCACGTACTAATAGATTTGCTCTAGTTCCACTTGCAAACCTTTAGCCTTTTGAGCGCTCCTAATATATGTTTTGTCCCAATTAAATAAACAAGATTTGGGCAAGAACTATTCAAGGACATGTGGGACAAGTGCAGAGAATTACTTCAATGTATCCTTCTAGCTAAAATGGATAAAAACTTAAAGGGACAGCGTAGTGGACCTACTTCACAGTGGACCCTGGTGTAACATTTTTTTGGGGGCCTCCCAAAGTTAACTCATTTGTAAGCAATAGTAATCATAAAGATGCTGCTGTGTATAATGATAGATAGATAGATAGATAGATAGATAGATAGATAGATAGATAGATAGATAGATAGATAGATAGATAGATGATAGATAGACCTGCAAACTGTTCTAATAAAGGCTCCCCTGCATTAGTATTGTTCACATTTAGCACGGACCTGTGTATTGACTTTCTACTATGGGTCCCCAACACTTGGGCCATGGTGCCGCTGTATCTGCTGCACCAAGGATAGTTCAGCCCCTAGTGTATTGTGACATTTTCTACCCTTTAATTTTTTCCAAGTTATCGCTTTTTAACCTTCAGGAAATGTTTAAAAATTGCTTCTTTGCCTTTTTTTGCATTTGACATAGCTGATTTTGCATGTGGTATACCTACAGATACTAAACATTGCATGACTTAAGTTTTGAGTAGAAAAAAGCTATGTAAACAATTAGTCAGCAAAAGAAATGACATCCTAAGTGGGAGGTAGGAAAGATAAGATGTATGTTTTCTATTGTTTTGGTATACAGACAGAGAAAAGACTAGGGGGTATTTGTGTGCATACAAAGTGATCAAATAAGGAGATCTGGTTTCCCTGTAAGCTCAACCCATTTTAAATGGCTGTGGTGTCAAAAAATAAAAACAGCTATTTCATATAAACAAATAAGCTTAAAGTGGCAATTTCTCACACATTTTATATCCAGCTACTGGTAAAACAAGTCATTGGCAACACATTAAGGTAAAACTAATTTTACATTACACTGCCCCTTTAAAGGAAATACATTTCCAAATTACATCTGTTATCTAATGTGCTTTTTTTCACCCGGCATCCTTTGTTGAAAAGCATACTTAGGTAGGCTCAGGAGCAGTGATGCACTACTGAGATCTAGCTGCTGATTGGTGGCTGCACATATATACTGTAACTTGTCATTGGCTCCCGCTAAGTGTTCAGCTAGCTCTCAGTAGTTCATTGCTGCTTCTTCAACAGAGGATACAAAGTGAATGAACCAAAATGACCATAACCTGTGTTTTCTCAGGTATGTTATATTCTTGTGTAATGAGCTGTTATGTAACTGCCCAGTGACTGTCATCCCTATTTTATTGCACAAAGGCATTGCTGTAGAGGTTCATTAAAGGGACATTAAACTCAAATGTTTTCTCTCATGATTCAGATAGAACACAAAAAACTTTCCAATTTACTTATGTTATCAATTTTGCTTCATTCTCTTTGTATTCTTTATTGAAGGAGTAACAATGCACTACTTGAAACTAGCTGAACACATTGGTAAGATAATGACAAGAGGCATATATATGCAGCCACTAATTATCAGCTAGCTCCCAGCTCCTGAGCCTACCTAGGTATGATTTTCAACAAAGGATACCAAAAAAATGGAGCAGATGAGATAATATAAGCAAATTGTATGCTCTATCTGAATCATTAACCCTTTGAGTGCTAAGCACTTTTCCACCTGGGTGCTAAGCTGATTTAATTATTTTTTTTATTTTGTGAAAAAAATGTTTTAACTTTTTTTTTTTTTTCAGACTTGAAAGGTTAGGCAGATATCTTTCCAATGATGGGTCTTGGGGGTCTGTAGCTGCTTAGATGCCTGAGATACAGGCTTCTAAGCAGCATGCCCCCTTTCCCTATACTTTGTATTGACAAATTGTTAATAAAGTTGCTCTGTGACGTCATCACGTCATTGCGCGTGACGTCACCGCACAAAACGTGATGCCCCGGCGATGCCTGTCACTTCACAGGCACGATTGCCAGGGTAGGAGTGGGTGGGAGCCCCCAGATCTCCCTCAAGTTGGGAGAGTGCTAGTGACGGCTCGGAGCCGTCATTAGCACCAGAGTGGGAAGACTGTGACAACTCAGAGCCGTCATTAGCACTTAAAGGGTTAAAGGGATACTAAACTCAATTGTTTTTCTTTCATGGTCCAGATAGAGCATGCAGTTTTAGGAAACTTTCTAATTTACTCCTATTGTTAATTTTTTCTTCGTTCTTTTGCTATCTTTTTTGAAAAGCAGTAATGTAACGCTTAGGAGATGGCCCATTTTAGGTTCAGCACCCTGTATATTGCTTGCTTATTGGTGGCTACATTTAGTAACCAATCCGCAAGAGCTACCCTGGTTCTGAACCAAAAATGGGCCGGCTTCTAAGCTTTATATTCTAAATAAATAAATAAAGATAGATAGAACGAGAACAAAGAAAAATTGATAATAGGAGTAAAATAGAAAGTTGCTTAAAATTGCATGCTCTTTCTGAATCTTGAAAGACAAAAAATTGGGTTTGGTGACACATTTAAAAAAGTTGTACTTGATGTCACAACCAAAATTAGAGTAAGAATTTTGCATATATTATATTTAATAAGATTATTTCAGGTCTAACCAGTTTATTTTCAGGACTTAACTAAGCATTGTTTGTATTATCTAAATGTATTTACTTTGCATGTTTTATTCTATTGTTCTTTGCAAGGAAATGACCACATATAATTTGTACTTCCAGACATTATATTTTACTTTAGAATTTCCAAGTCATGTTTGGATTTTTGCCAGTCTATGATTTTAGCATTTAAAAAGATGATAACAAGGAACTGGCAAAACATCTACAAAGTTATGTAAACTGCATGTTTTTATATATTTTGCTGCCTTTATTTCTAAGTAACAAGAGTTTATTACTTTATCTTATTGGTGGTGCAATACCATTTAAAGGAACACTAAAGTCAAAATTAAACTTCCGTGATTCAGACAGAGCATGCAGTGTTAAGTGACATTCTAATTTACTTACATTATCAAATTGTACAGTCTTTTTATAAGCACATTTTCTGAGACATCAGTTCCTACTGAGTATGTGCAGGGGTTCATAGTGTATACATATATGAGTCTGTGATTGGCTGATGTCTGTCACATGATACAGGGGGGCCAGCAAACTGAACTTAATTTAGAAATTTCTCAGACAAAATTATACTGCTCAATTTAAATGTTTAAAGTTCTATTGCATTGTCTTTTTATTATGCATTTGTTGATTATGCAATTATACTCAATCTGTTATTTTAAACTCCAAATAAAATGCCTACCATGAAAGAGGCTAAACAAGTTAATATATGTTACAAATATATATATTAATATTGAAAATATTGGGAAAAGCTTGTCTCAGCACAAGTGACACCATAGGACTGAGGGCTGTATGTCTAACTATCTGAAAAGCAGGAAACTTTGTGCCCACCGTCCTGTAGGTCTACAGAAAGAAGCCAGGGGTTGCCCTGTATATATATATATATATATATATATATATATATATATATATATATATATATATATATAAATAACACAGGTAGAGTCCAGCACCAAGACCAAAACCTTTAGGTGTGCCAGTCACAAGGGAGTATCTGTTTCCTCCAAACAACACAGTCCACAGGATAGATGGGACAGCACCACAGCGGTATCTGGTGACAATACTTTTTATTCGAAGATATAAGACCTCAAAACAAAGCGATGTTTAAGACCTACATATATATACTATCTGTTGCCCGCGGCTTCGCTTGCGTGGATTTTGTGATTTGTAAAAAATAGGGAAAAACCAGACCACTCATAATGACATGTGGGTGCCTACGTCATAAAAACAATGTAGGTTCCAAATGTCACGTTCCTAGGTTGAACGGTTTGATCTGGGCGTTGATGAGTCATTCAGTCAGGACTTATTTTATTTATATACTGTAAATATTATGTCAGTGGTTCCACAATAACTGCCGCATACAGAAAGAGAAGCTCAACTGGGGAAGATTTCCGGAGGGTGATGGGGAAACCAGAAGTAGACTCTTAGAGGAATAGGGCTGCACCTCACTGACGAGGCCCACAGAAGGCTGAAATAGTTCAGAGAAGAATTTCCTGGTATTTTGGGACTGGTCGGATCTTACTAGACTGAATCAGACTAAGTTCTCCTCTGTGAAAAGCACAATTGGGCTAAAAGAGGCTACTCTAGGGCCTCTATTTACCAAAGTATGGCGGACCTGATCCGACAGTGCGGATCAGGTCCGCCAGACCTCGCTGAATACGGCGATCAATACGCTCTCCGTATTCAGCATTGCACCAGCAGCTTACAAGAGCTGCTGGTGCAACATCGCCCCCTGCAGACTCGCAGCCAATCGGCCGCCAGCAGACGGGTGTCAATCAACCCGATCGTACTCGATCGGGTTGAATTCCGGTGATGTCTGTCCGCCTGCTCAGAGCAGGCGGACAGGTTAAGGAGCAGCGGTCTTTGTAACCGCTGCTTCATAACTGCTGTTTCTGGCGAGCACGGGCCATCGGGTGCTTCTCTTTCTCTATGCATCCACAATAACTGCTGCCTTATAGTGCTCAAGATGTGTGCTTGTTTCTAAATTTACCTAAGTATGCTCTTCAACAAAGTACACCAGAAGAACACAGTAAATTTGATAATAGAAGTAATTTGGAATTCTTCTAATTGCATGATCAATCTAAATTATGAAAGTTTAATTTAGATTTTAATTTTATTTTTCTTTTAAAATCTCAAGAAAATGTGTCTCATTGATCCATATTCCAATATATTTGCAGTCAATTATATTTGTAGGGAAATATTAATAATAACAAAATAAATGTTGCAATATTGATCTGTGCAACATTAATACTAATAACCGATAATGATAGAATAGAATGTCTTTAACAGAGGCGTAACCAGAAACCACAGGGCCCAGGTGCAAGAATCTAAGAAGGGCCCCCACACACACACACAAAAGGTGCATTTGATACATACTTTCTTTATATATATATATATATATATATATATATATATATATATATATATATATATATATATATATATATATATATATATTTGTATTTTTTTTAACATTTATCACAGAAAACAAAATGTGAATCATATTACATGTCTGCAAAAGGAGGTACCCTGTGCCCAGTCTGTGAGATGGTCTGACCCCCTATTACTGTATATAGTGACATTGTTTAACCCACCAGTACTGTATATAGTGACACTGTTTAACCCACCAGTACTGTATATAGTGAGTTAGTGACACAGTCTGTAATCTGCCGGTGAGATGGCTGGCCTGACCCTACCCGCCCCAGTACTTTATAAAGTGACCACAGTAGTCTGTGACATGGTCCAGCCCCCCATACTGTATATAGTGGTACTCCCCCCCCCCCCCCCCCGCCATGCTGTAGTAACAAGGTCTGTAATTTGCTGGTTCCACAGACATACACATACGCACATACATGCGTAAATAAACACACAGTCACACACATACACACACACACATACATACATACATGCGTAAATACACACACAGTCACACACATACAAACACACACATACATACATGCACACACATACACACACAGTCACATACATACACACACACACACATACATACATACATGCGTAAATACACACACAGTCACACACATACAAACACACACATACATACATACATGCATAAATACACACACAGTCACACACATACAAACACACACATACATACATGCACACACATACACACACAGTCACATACATACATACACACACATACACACACAGTCACATACACACATACACACACATACACACACATAAACACCAATGGGTAAAACAGAAACACTAACCCCTGTAGTCAGAGACACTAGTGAAGCATCATGTCACCCTCACATGATATCAGTGCAGGCAGTGGCAGGTCAACGTTTTTTATTGAAAAAAAAAAAAGGCTGGGCCCCCACACCCCTGGTCTTTAAACAGTATATAGAGCCTCTAAAGTGCTTTTAAATTTGTCCTTTTTCCCAAGACAGAATTTAAAATATGGACCTTACTACGTCAGCAACCATAAGGTGTTTAATTTAGTGTTATTTTAGACATAAAATAATTTGCTTTAAAAAAAATATGCAATAGAAAGTTATGACGATGTCAGAAATGGCATTCGTTGGTTTTCTTACATATTTACTTCAGAATGTCACTATTTTCTGGCTCCTAAGCTTCAGACATACCTTGAGGGGCCAAAGACAAACAATAGATGGCCCAGTTAAAATAGCAAAGATTTTTTTACTACTAAAAAATATGTAAAGCAAGGATAAATAAAGAGATCATCTTTTTTAAATTAAATTGACAATAATTTGAAGGAAAATAAGAGTAAAACCAACTTCTAGAATTTAAATACGTATTTTTTTATCTCTAAAATACTGTACCTTTAAACCAGTATAGCCACATTTAGATGCTAAATTGCTAATTACACACTTTAATATCTGTAATGTCTTGAGTTAATAAAAAATGTATCACCATATATTCATTAACTTCAAGGACCATTAATTAAAGTAAAATTGCATAATCAACAAGTGCATAATAAAAAGACAATGCAATATCACAGCAGGCAGAAGATTTGTTTTCTGTCACATTTCAAATTTTGCTATCAATTTGGTTCCCTGTATTATGTGACAGCCATCAACATATCACAGACCCCTATACAAATACATTGTGAACTCTTGCACATGCTCAGTAGTAGCTGGTGTCTCAGAAAGTTTGGATTTAAAAAGAATTTGAAAATGGACTTAAAGGGATAGAGCATGCAATTTCTTTCTAATGACACGGTGAGTCCACGGATCATCATCAATTACTGTTGGGAATATCACTCCTGGCCAGCAGGAGGAGGCAAAGAGCACCACAGCAAAGCTGTTAAATATCACTCCTCTACCCACAATCCCGCAGTCATTCTCTTTGCCTGTAGTGCAAGAAGGAGGTGAAGTTTCAGTGTCTGATGAGAAGTTTTCTTCAATCAAGATTTTATTATTTTTTTAGCATAGTGAGCTTATTCTGTTCCTTTCTGGGGTCTAGCCTTGTCCACATCAGTCTCTTCAGTAGGGCAGGCAGTGGTGGCTTTTGAGCACTTGAGAATTTGTGAGGTACAATCCTCACTGAGTTTTCTCAAGAATCTGCGGCCCTAACTAGAAAACCTGAGTATGTTTACTTTGTTTTTTTCTCTTCACAGGTCCATGTGAGGTGCTGCACTCTCTCAAACCAGGTGAGCTGTCTTGCTGACGGACAGCACTTTCAGGTAAGTGCCATTTTAATTTTCTTTTGCAAGGAGATTGCTGGCACTTGTTACAACTAAAAGCTATCTTATTTAATATGGGACTTTATTAAACCTTCATTTTTGGGGTTTCTTTTAGGCAGTTTGGGCATTGAGACTGTGAGGTGATTTATGGTGGCTCAGTGTGTTATAGTAGTTTTTATACTTTAACTTTTGGTCATGGAGATTACTGTTGTAAGCTGTTTTTTTGGCAGTTAGGGCTCTGTAACTGCTCTGTATTTGAAAAGGGGATTGTTTATTCCGTGAGGGAAGTCACTCTGTGAGCTGCAGGGCAGGTAGGCACCTCAGTAAAGCTACTGAGGTGTATAGGTAGCCTGAGGTCTATTTGGTTTGTTGCACTAAGACACAGTACACATTTATTTTTTATTTTCAAATAAAGAATTTTTACACTTTATCCTTTTTTATTACATAAGATGGATCAAGATGCTTTTCAAACCATTATCCAAGGTGAAGTTGCTGCTTGTCTGTTATGTTTTGATGCACAGGTGGAACCCCCAGTTCCTTTTTGTTCCTCATGCATTGAGAGAACTTTAAGTTATAGAGATAAAATATTTGACCATGAGCCACCATTATCCCAGGCAAATGCTGTTCAGGTGTCTACTGTTGCAGATATTCCGGAGCTTTCTCCTCAAGTGTCCCAACTTTTTCAGTCTCCACATACTGTGCCCTGTGTTTCCTGTTGCAATCATGTAGGATTTTCTCTACAGGACATTGCTTCCCAGGTATCCCTTGCAGTATCTGAGGTCTTGACAGTTTTCCTCCTGTTGCAGGGAAGGCGTAGAAGGAAATTTAAGGAAACAGTTAGTAAGGTTTCTGATCAAGTTCTGGCTATCCAGAGTGTCCCTTCCTATAAGCCTGAGGAAGAAGACATGTCGGTAGCATCTGAGGGGAAAATCTCAGACTCAGACAGTGTAATTCCTTCTACTGATGCTGAAGTGGTATCCTTCAGATTTAAGCAAGAACACCTTCGCTTATTACTTAAGGAGGTTTTGGCTACTTTGGACGACTCCGACACAACTATCATAGTCAATCCTAAAAAGTCTAGTAAATTGAACAAATTCTTTGATGTTTCTCCCGCGATGGAGGTTTTTCTGGTTCCTGACCGTGCTGCAGAGATTATTGCTCGAGAATGGGAAAGACCTGGTATTCCCTTTTCTCCATCTCCTATTTTTAAGAAGATGTTTCCTATAGCGGATTCTATTAAGGAGTCGTGGCAGACGATTCCTAAGGTAGAAGGAGCGATCTCCACTTTAGCCAAGAGGACTACTATTCCCATAGAGGATAGTTGTTCTTTTAAAGATCCAATAGATAAAAAATTGGAGGCTTTACTAAAAAAGATGTATGTCTACCAGGGTCTAAAATGGCAACCTGTGGTGTGTATCGTCGCTGTTACAAGTGCTGCGGCTTACTGGTTTGATGCATTGCCTGAATCTCTTCAGATGGATACCCCTTTTGATGAGATCCAGGACAGGATTAAAGCTCTCAAGTTAACTAATTCCTTCATTACAGATGCTTCCTTACAGGTTATTAAACAGAGAGCCAAAATTTCTGTTTTTGCAGTCCTAGCCCACAGTGCCTTGTGGCTGAAGTCCTGGTCTGCGGATGTTTCATCTAAATCTAAGCTCATGGCTATTCCTAGACCATGTTTGGACCTGGTTTGGTGGAAATTATCTCAGATATTTCTGGAGGGAAGGGTTCTTTTCTTCCTCAAGATAAAAAGAATAAGCAGGGGGGGGCGTGTCTGACCAGCAGCAGTGATGGCTGCTTCTCTACTCGGCTGAGCGAACGAGCTGATAAACCCGCTATTTATCACTCAGAGGATTTGTAATCTGAGAATTTTTTTAGCATTGAAGCAGAGTTAAAGAGACGCTGAACAGATTACACTACTTTTCAGAGAGATTCCAGCCCGGAACACCTTAAAAGATGAAGTGCAGAGCGGAGGTCATATAACGACCTAGGCCTTCATCTCGCCCTCCCTATATTTCTGTTGATACAGAACTAACAGCTGTATATGCTGTAAGCTTTTCAACCACCAGTACCAATATGCCGCAAGTTATAGTGAACACTGTGAACTTTTGGTAACTGATGGAGCTGTGTTATGTTACCATGTTGAAGGAGGTAGATCGACTATTTCAGGACCACTTTGAGCGGCTCATAGAGACCCTGCATTCTGAATGGAGGTGTGCTTGCAAGGGGGACACACTGGGAATAATGCCTGCACCAGAAGACAAACCAGCCTTACAAGAAGATTCCCACCACATAGACCCTGCTGCTGTGGAGGCAAGGTGCGAGGCGAACTGGGCAGTGACAACCCTAATGAGCGATGAAAATCACATAGTTACACATGTCATGGCTGACAATTGTGTCCAGACGGCAGCAGCAGCTAAGATTAGCCAGGAGTCAGTGCCCTGGGACCCGCTTACCATCCAGTCCAGATACAATCTCAATGAGGGGAGAGAACCCTTGGTGGGAACTATGTTTGCCCAGAGTCTTGACTCCAGGAGGGTGAGAGCTTTTTTCGGAAACGGAACATATAGTACTAGCGGTGGATTACTGAACTCCACCCTGAAGCAGCGGTCCCTGACAATTGGCAGAGCTCTTTGTGTAGGGCACGAGTCGTGGAATGAGGCCCCATCCACACCCGGGCCGTACCTGAAAGCTCCCATAGTACTGTCTCGTTTCTCCAGGTCAGGTGTGGGGTAATTTGATATACGGTTCACTAGAAGCCGGTCAGCCACTTGGAGATGCTTTCCTATTGACTCCTACAACCCGGGACATGTTATCCTTACACCCAAGTTCATAATATAATTATCTTTTTTATTTTCCCTATAAGTGCTTTTGTTAGTGGCACAGGTTCGTCTGCATCTACCTCGTATGTTGCGAGGGCTATGATTTCAACTGAACGGTATTTCTGCTCATTCATGTAATGTAATATCGTTATCGGATATCTGGAAATCCTTGTTATTTTATGCTATGGAACAAAGTGTAAATTTAAAGTTCATATAGACTGTGGGTGCCCGTTCCACCTTTGCTGGCACATTATACTCCTGTTATTGAGTTGGCGGTCCACCCCTGTTATGAGAGTAAGAAGGGGTTAATTCTGTACAACGATTGCGTCATGCTCCTATGTGACTGTGCCCTTTTTTCCTTAGAGGTGGACACTGAGTATAGCGCAAGGGATCTCAATGAGCTGTTCTTGCCCACCATAGCCTGTAGACATAAAGTTTAATGCCCGGAGGCTTTTTACTATATGCTTCCTATAGCATAAGTCTGTTACACCATTGCTAAATTCGCCATGACTGAAAGTGTCATTAGCTCTTACGGCGTTTGTAGTTTATTGAGTCTCACTAGTTACTAGCACTCATTATAAACACCCACTAATCTGATATATGCCCTTCCTTGTAAATTACTATATCGCTACGCACTCCCATACTAAACACCACTGGCGCTAAAAGTATCTCCTAACATAATACTACCCCTTCCCTTATTGATGATAGCTATACATGCTCTATAGGCTATTAGAGATGCAGCTCTGTTTAATATATTCCAAAAATATAACCCTTTTATTCTTTTACATAGCAGATGTGTTGGAGGTCCAAAAGTGACCTCAATTATGGTTTGGGGGTGGAAAACTGAGGATTATCATATGCAACTTTTTCTATTTTGATTCTATAGCTATTACTCAGATAATCAGTGACATTGCTGTAACCCAATCTATTCTACATTTATGTACCATCCTACTCATATGGCATGTCTTTGTTAAGAAGCATATTGTATGTCTATTCTGTTGTTGCACATTGGATTTTTCTTTTTGTGTATGTGTCTTTTCTTATTCCTCAATAAAATATTTGTTAAAAAAAAAAAGAATAAGCAGAAGGGACGTCAGAGTAATTTTCATTCCTTTCGTAACTTAAAAGGCAAGTCTTCCTCCCCTTCCTCCAAGCAAGATCAAGCCAAGCCTTCCTGGAAGCCCAACCAGTTTTGGAATAAGGGAAAGCCATCTAAAAAGCCTTTAGCTGATTCCAAGTCAGCATGAAGGGTTGGCCCCCAATCCGGGAGCGGATTTTGTAGGGGGCAGACTCTCTTTTTTTTCCAGGCTTGGATAAGGGATTACCGGATCCCTGGGCGGTGGACATTGTCTCCCAGGGATACAAAATAGACTTCAAATCTTTTCCTCCCAGAGACAGGTTTCTCCTCTCCAGATTATCTGTAGACCAGATAAAAAGAGAGGCATTCTTACATTGTTTCAAGGACCTTGCCGCCCTGGGGGTAATAGTTCCTGTTCCCTTTCAGGAAAGGGGTCTGGGATTTTACTCAAATCTGTTTGTAGTTCCCAAAAAGGAGGTAACTTTTCGACCAATCCTAGATCTAAAATTTTAAAAACAAGTTTCTCAGACTGCCATCCTTCAAGATGGAGACTATACTCTCCATTCTTCCCTTGGTACAAGAGGGTCAGTTCACAACAACCATAGACCTAAAGGATGAATACCTTCATGTTCCCATTCACAGGGACCATCACTAGTTTCTGAGATTTGCATTTTTGGACAATCATTTCCAGTTTGTAGCCCTTCTATTCAGCCTTGCCACAGCTCCCAGATTTTTTTCAAAGGTTCTGGGGGCTCTTTTAGCTGTGCTTTGATCTCGGGTCATTGCAGTGGCACCTTATCTGGATGACATTCAGGTTCAGGCGCCATGTTTTTAACAAGCAGAATCTCATACGGAGATCTTGTTGCCTTTTCTTCAATCCTATGGATGGAAGGTGAATCAGGAAAAAAGTTCTCTGGTTCCAGCTAAAAGGGTCGTATTTTTGAGGACCATAATAGACTCCCTGTTAATGAAGATTTTTCTGACGGAGGTCAGAAAAAGAAAGATTTTCAACTCTTGTTTTGCCCTTCATTTTTCTCCATTCCCGTCAGTGGCTCAATGTATGGAGGTAATCGGTCTGATGGTGGCATCCATGGACATCATTCCGTTTGCTTGATTCCATCTCAGACCTCTGCAGTTATGCATGTTCAGACAATGGAATGGGGAATACGGACCTGTCTCCATGTGTAGATCTAGATCAGGCATCAATAGACTCTCTTCCGTGGTGGCTTTCTCAGGATCATCTCTCCCAAGGTACTTGCTTCCACAGACCTTCCTGGGTGATTGTGACCACGGATGCCAGCCTTCTAGGTTGGGGAGCAGTATGGGGCTCATTGAAGGCTCAGGGCTTATGGACCCAGAAGGAGTCAGCCCTGCCATAAACATCTTGGAGCTGAGAGCAATCTTCAATGCTCTTCTGGCCTGGCCTCAGTTAGTCTTAGCCCAGTTTATCAGATTCCATTCAGACAACATAACCTCAGTGGCCTACATCAACCACCAGGGTGGAACTCAGAGTTCCTTGGCCATGACAGAGGTGGCCTGAATTATTCAGTGGGCGGAGACCCACAACTGCTGTCTTTCTGCAATCCACATCCCAGGAGTTGACAATTGGGAAGCAGATTTTCTGAGCAGACAGACTTTTCATCCCGGGGAGTGGGAACTTAATTCGGATGTGTTTTCCAGCTTGACCCTCATGTGGGGGCAGCCGGAGTTGGATCTTATGGCTTCTCATCAGAATGCCAAACTTCCAAGATACGGCTCAAATTCAAAAGATCCGCAGGCATTTCTAATCTTTGCTCTGGCAGTTCCTTTGAACTTCAGTCTAACATACCTTTTTCCTCCCTTCATTTTCCTTCCAAGGGTCATTGCTCAAATCAAGCAGGAGAGGGCGTCTGTAATTCTCATAGCCCTGGCATGGCCTCGCAGGATTTGGTATGCAGACCTAGTGGAAATGTCATCCTTTCCACCTTGGAGACTGCCTCTGAGGAAGGACCTTCTACTTCAGGGTCCCTTCCTTTATTCAAATCTCGTTTCTCTTAAGCTGACTGTTTGGAGATTGAACACTTAGCGTGGATTTTCAGAGTCGGTCATCGAGACCTTGATTCAGGCTCATAAGTCTGTGACTCGCAGGATTTACCATAAGATCTTGTATAAATACTTTTATTGGTGTGAATCCAAAGGATAATCTTGGAGTAGAGTAAGGATTCCTAGGATTTTGTCCTTTCACCAGGATGGTCTGGAGAAGGGTTTGTTGGCAAGTTCTCTAAAGGGTCAGATTCTGACATTGTCTATTTTGTTACATAAGCGCTTGGCGGATGTGCCAGACGTGCAATCGTTTTGTCAGGCCTTGGTTAGAATTCGGCCTGTGTTTAAACCTGTTACTCCTCCATGGAGTCTTAACCTTGTTCTTAAAGTTTTACAACAGGCTCCGTTTGAGCCTTTGCATTCCTTAGATATTAAGATGTTATCTTGGAAAGTTTTGTTTCTTGTTGCTATTTCCTCTGCTCAGGGAGTTTCTGAACCCTCTGCTTTACAGTGTGATTCCCCTTATCTTATATTTCACTCTGATAAGGTGATTCTGCGTACTAAGTTTATTTGCAGGCAACTAAGGACTTTCGTCAGTCTTCTGCATTGTTTGTTTGCTTTTCTTGGAAACGTAAGGGTCAGAAAGCTACAGCTACTTCCCTTTCCCTTTGGCTGAAGAGCCTTATTCGCTTGGCATATGAGACTGCTGGACAGCAACCTCTTGAAAAAATCACAGCTCATTCCACAAGGGCTGTTTCTTCTTCCTTGGCCTTCAAAAATGAAGCTTCTGTGGAACAGATTTGCAAGGCTGCAACTTGGTCATCTTTGCACACTTTTTCCAAATTCTATAAATTCGATACTTTTGCTGAGGCTTCTTTTGGGAGAAAGGTTCTTCAAGCAGTGGTGCCTTCTGTTTAGGTTCCTGTCTTGTCCATTCCTTATCATCTGTGTCCTCTGGCTTGGGTATTGGTTCCCAACAGTAATTGATGATGATCCGTGGACACTGTGTCATTAGAAAGAAAATAAAATTTATGCTTACCTGATAAATGTATTTCTTTCTTGACACGGTGAGTCCATGGCCCGCCCTGTATTCAGACAGTTTTTTGCACCTTGTGTTACTTTCTTTCTCTCCTTTCCCTTTGGTCGAATGACTGGGGGATTGTGGGTAGGGGAGTGATATTTAACAGCTTTGCTGTGGTGCACTTAGCCTCCTCCTGCTGGCCAGGAGTGATATTCCCAACAGTAATTGATGATGATCTGTGGACTCACCGTGTCAAGAAATAAATACATTTATCAGGTAAGCATAAATTTAGTTTTTAAGCAACTTTCTAATTTACTCCTATAATCAATTTTTCTTCGTTCTCTTGCTATCTTTATTTAAAAAGCAGGAATTTAAATCTTAGGAGCCAGCCCATTTTAGGCTCAGAACCCTGGATAGTACTTGCTTATTGGTGGCTACATTTAGCAAACCAATAAGCAAGTGTAACCCAGGTTCTGAACCAAAAATGGGATGGCTCCTAAGCTTTAGATTGCTGCTTTTTAAATAAAGATAGCAAGAGAACGAAGAAAATTAATAATAGGAGTAAATTAGAAAGTTGCTTAAAATTGCATGCTCTAGCTGAATCACGAAAGAAAAAAATTGGGTTTAGTATCCCTTTAAAATGGAAAGTCTCTTAAAACTCATGAAGATTTTGATTTTTGTGTGCCATTCAAGAATCTGAAATAAATAATAAAATAAAAAAATGTAGAACAGAGGAAAACTACTAGATTATAAGCTCTCTAGGGAGCAGAGCCATGTAGTCCTTCTGTCTCAGGGCCTGATATTCAAAACCTTGGTGCTCTGGTGAGATATTCTAAGAAGTCTCATCCTTTTTAAGGAGATTCTCACAGGGATTTTTACAGACCATCATGAAAGCAAAAGATTTGCAATGAATGTGACAGTAAAGCAAACTGACTGCCCAATATGGTTTAAATGTGAGTTTTTATTATCCAAAAATCAATGTTCTGCCATTCTTGATTGTTATAGATTAATGTTAACACATTCATATATAATTAAAACCGTGAGCACACTGTCCAACTTAAAGGGACATAAAAGTCAAAATCAAACTGTTATGGTTCAGAGGAAGCAAATTAAAGGGACAGTCAACACCAGAATTTTTGTTGTTTTAAAACCTTGTATCTAAGACTCTGCAGACTGCCCTCTTATTTCAGTTCTTTTGACAGACTTGTATTTTAGCCAATCAGTGCTCACTCCACAGTAAATTCACGTGCATAAGCTCATTGTTATCTATATGAAATGCATGAACTAATGCCCTCTAGTGGTGAAAAACTGTCAAAATGCATTTAGATTAGAGGCGGCCTTCAAGGTCTAAGAAATTAGCATATGAACCTCCTAGGTAAGGCTTTCAACTAAGAATACCAAGCGAACAAAGCAAAATTGGTGATAAAAGTAAATTGGAAAGTTGTTTAAAATTATATGCCCTATTTGAATCATGAAAGTTTTTCTGGACTTGATTGTTCCCTTAAAGAGACTTTTCAATTTAATGCTATCATATTATTTACTTTATTCCCTTAAAGGGACAGTCAACACCAGAATTTTTGTTGTTTAAAAAGAAAGATAATCCCTTTATTATCCATTCCCCAGTTTTGCATAACCAACACTGTTATAGAAATACAGTTTTTACCTCTGTGATTACCTTGTATCTATGGCTCTGCAAACTGCCTCTTATTTTGGTTATTTTGACAGACTTGCATTTTAGCCAATTAGTGCTCACTTCAGGGTAACTTCATGTGCATGAGCTCAATGTTATCTATATGAAACACATCAACTAATGCCCTCTAGTGGTCAAAATACATTAAAATTAGAGGCAGTTTTCAAGGTCTAAGAAATTTTGCATATGAACCTCCTAGGTTTAGCTTTTAACTAAGAATACCAAGAGAACAAAGCAAAATTGGTGATAAAAGTAAATTGGAAAGTTGTTCAAAATTATATTCCCTATTGTAATCATGAAATTTATTTTTTTTGGACTTGTCTGTCTCTTTAACCCCTTGAGTGCTAACGACGGCTCTGAACCGTCGCAGAGTTTTCCCCTCAGGTGCTAACAACGGCTCTGAGCCGTCACTAGCACTTTCCCACCTTAAGGGAGATCTGGAGGCTTCCACCCACTCCTATCCCGGCGATCGGGCCTGTATAGTGACAGGCAATGCCAGGGCTTCATGTTTTGCGTGGTGACGTCACGCGCAATGACGTGATGACATCACCGCGCAACTTTATTAAAAAAATACAATAATTATAAGGAAAGGGGGCATGCTGCTTAGAAGCCTGTATCTCAGGCATCTAAGCAGCTACAGACCCCCAAGACCCACCTAACCTTTCCAACGGTTTTGTCTTGGGGGATCTGAAAAAAAAGTAAAAAAAAAAATATTTAAAAAAGTTAAAAATTAAAAAACCCTCAAATCAGATTAACACCAAGGTGGGAAAGTGCTTAGCACTCAAAGTGTTAATATCCATTGTTTAAAAGTATAATCCACTGCTGAGAGCTAGCTGCTGATTGGTTGCCTCAAATGCCTTTTATCACGGGCTCACCACTAGTGCTGCTCTGGAGCTGGCTTTTGTGTATAACCCTTTGCAAATAGTAAGCACAGCTATATTCAAACAATATTGTAGTAATAAAATACCCTAACACATTAAAGCATTTTGGGTTTTTTTACACTTTACATTCATTTAAAGGGACTGTATATTCCAGAATTCTTATTGTTTAAAAAGGTAGACAATCTCTTTATTACCTCAGTTTTGCATAACCAACAAAGTTATATTAATATACTTTTTACCTCTGTGATTACCTTGTATTTAAGCATCTGCAGACTACCCCCTTATCTCAAACTTGCATTTTAGCCAATCAGTGCTGACTCATAAATAACTCAGCAGAATTGAGCACAATATTATCTATATGGCACACATGAACTAGCGCTGTCTAGCTGTGAAAAACTGTCAAAATGCCCTGAGATAAGAGGCGGCATTCAAGGGCTTATAATTAGCATATGAGCCTACCTATGTTTAGCTTTCAACAAATAATACCAAGAGAACAAAGAAAATTTAAAGATAAAAATAAATTGGAAAGTTGTTTTAAATTGCATGCCCTATCTGAATCATGAAAGTTTAATTTTGACTAGATTGTCCCTTTAAAAGGACAAACTACTCCAAAATGTTTTTGTTTAAAAATATAGATAATGCCTTTATCATCCATTCCCCAGATTGGCACAACCGACATTGTTATATTAATACACTTTATAACCTTTAAACCTCTAAATGTCTGCCTGTTTCTAAGCCTATAAAGGCTACATTTATCTCAGGGAATGTTTATGGCTTTTTACTGCAAGACACTTCTCGTTCATGTGTGCCGTATAAATAATATTGTGCTCATTGCCGTCGAGTTATTCATGAGTCTGCACAAATTGTCTAAAAGTCTGTAAATAAAACTGAGATAAGGAGGCAGTCTGCAGAGGCTTAGCTACAAGGTAATCACAGAGGTAAAAACAGGTGTCAAGTTGATCGGGACACATGGAGTTCCTGTACTATTTTTGCAGGAGGAAATAACAGAGAACAGAAACGCTTCAATAAACACTGCTGCTGCTGGGAGGAGCTGGAGCACAGTCTGGTTAGAGGAATAGTGAGATCCTCTAGTAATGGGAAGTAACACTTCCTACAATACAGCAATGTCAGCTGTCCTGCTGTGTGATCACCCTGCACTGTGTGTAACACATGGTGCTTACATTTCTGTGTGGCTTGCTCTGGGGTTATTTAGATCCCATCAGCAGAAATAGGACTATTGCACCTTAAGTGGGTGAGACTCTGTGACAGAGGAGTCTCAGTTGCTTTCATTAACCAAAGTGTATAGATTATATAAATATAAATGCAGTGTGGGTAAGTGTGTGTGTGTGTATATATATATATATATATATATATAAAATAATATTAATTGTGAGGTGGGGTGGAAGTCTTGGTTAGTTCCCACACTTTTTTTTTGTAGGACTTGACCCCTGGGTAAAAAGTATATTAATATAACAGTGTTGGCTATGCAAAACTGGGGAATGGGTAATAAAGGATTTATCTACCTTTTTAAACAATAAACTATATTTAAGTAGACTGTCCCTTTAAGTAAACCTTTTGAGCTTGAAATACTGAAAACACTCAAACCCATAAGGTTAATGCACTTTTCCCTTATACCCCACTAATGTGAGTTCCTCAGTTGTGGTCTGACAATTCAATATACTACAAAACATATACATATATATTCATATACATATGTAGTTATATACAAAGAGGTAGTCAGACTCCACAGCAACAATGAAGCCAGCTTCATACAAATATTTTTCTGTCATTTGGAACACAATTTAAATTGTCTGGTACTTTTGATTCCTGTAGATGAAAACCTACACACACCAGAAGAAAGCATCCAGATTCTACGCTGTTTAAACCCATTAATCTTTATTAAAAACAATTTAAAATGATCATAATGTGCTGTGAAAATAATAAATGAAGTACTCAAATGGAATGACGTGTTTCGGCTACAAGAAACAGATTCACAGACTTTTTTATTAACTATTAATATCATTTGATAACAGTGTGCAATTAATTATTTTATCTCAGTATTTTTAAGTAATCTGATTAGTAACATGTTTAATGGGACGTGTAATCCAAATGTTGATTTTAAAATTGTATCGAGTGTGTATGTATTGTGCTAAAGTTTTCTATATTGTAACGTTGTAAATATGAAGGAGTTAAATTTCAATGGATTTGATTGGTTTGACAACAGACCCATAGAGGTTAAATGTTTACGTAACACACCTGTACAACAGCTCTGATGAAGTGCCGTTAAGGCAGGAAACACGTCAGCTGTTTGGAGTCCTGTATGCTGTGTGCTTGACGATTTTACATGTAACTAATAAAGTGGATTTTTAATTTATTCCCATGCTTTCCTGTTGAAGTTTGTTGACAAATGGTGGAGACATTCGTTTACTACAATTTATTCAAGTTAAGGGTGAGTTGGAGAAGCCCTATACACCAGAAGGCAAATCAGTGTGTTTTTCGCTGACATGGCGGCAGCAAGCTAAGAAGAAAATAATTAAAAACCACATTATCAAGTTCTTCCTCCTAATGACTGGATAATGGTCATAAGCCATTACTGGATTTGGAATAAAAGGAAGCTGAATACAACATTGTTTATGGCTGGATGTCTGTGGGAGTTAGAGGCAGCAGACAGTTTTTATGTATTGTATGGTAGTTATATTGTAAGTTTAATTTAAAGTTAGGGGGTGTTAGGTTTAGGGGTTAATAGTTTAATTTAGTGTTTCATGATGTGGGGGGCCGGCGGTTTAGGGGTTAATAGGTTTAGTTTAGTAGTTGCGATGTGGTGGACCGGCGGTTTAGGGGTTAATAGGTTTATTTAGTGTTTGTTGGTGATGTTGGGGACCGGAGGTTTAGGGGTTAATATGTTTTTTAGTGTTGGCGATGTGGGGGGGGCGGCGGTTTAGGGGTTAATACTTTAATTTAGTGTTGTCGATGTGGATGGGTGGCAGATTAGGGGTTAATATGTTTATTATAGTATTTGTGATGTGGGGGATGGTGGTTTAGGCGTTAATAGGTAGTTTATGGGTGTTAGTGTACTTTGAAACATTTTTGTTTCGCAAAATCCATAACTACTAGTCTCTGATTGCAGAATTGATCGGGCGGTATAAGCTATAACGCTAGCATTATAGCTGGACTGCACAATCTCTAATATGGGCGCAACTAAATTTCTACACTCAAAAGCCATTTTTTAAATGGGGAATGGAGAGTTGCAGTGCAGGCTAAAACGCTTGCGGTATAGCTGTACCGCTATCTATCTATCTGTCTATATATCTATTGGGTTCTTGTTAAGTGCGGCTAGTCACCCGTAAGTGTTTCAAGGCGCTAGGGGATGCTGCAGTTCATTTGAAGAGCAAGGTCTTGAGGTCCTTTCTGAACTTAGGTAGGGAGGTGGCTTGTCTGAGTTGCAGCGGGAGAGTGTTCCATGTCTTGGCTGCCAGGTGAGAGAAGGATCTTCCTCCTGATGTGGTTTTACTTATGCGGGGGATGACTGTCTTCCTGATCTCGGTTGGGATCCATTTGAAGATCTTTCGCAGCAGGTGGAGTATGTGGAAGCATGAAGAGGAGACGGCGTTGATTTGTCGGTCCATGGAGAGCGAAGAGTCCAGGATGACACCTAGGTTTCGTGTGTGGTTGGTGGGGGTTGGCGGGTGTCCGAGGGCTGTCGGCCACCAGGAGTCATCCCAGGTGGATGTGGTGGGTCCGAGAAGGTGGACTTTAGTCATGTCTGCGTTCAGCTTGAGGCAGCTGTCTCTCATCCAGGTGATGAATGCTGTCAGCCCTTCGTGCATGTTTCTCTTGGCGGTGGTGGGGTCTCTGGTGAGTGATATGATTAGTTGGGTGTCGTCTGCATAGGAGACGATGTTGAGGTTGTGTTGTTGGACGATGGTGGTGAGAGGGGCCATGTAGATGTTGAAGAGGGTAGGGCTCAGTGAAGAGCCTTGGGGTACACCACAGCTGATCTCTGGGGGCTTGGAGGTGAAGGGCAGGAGTCTCACTTTCTGGGTTCTGCCGGTGAGGAAGGAGGTGATCCATTGCAGGGCTTTGTCGCGGATGCCAGTTTAGTGTAGGCAGGTGAGGAGGGTTCGGTGGGAGACAGTGTAGAATGCTGCTGAGAGGTCCAGGAGGGTGAGGGCAGCGGTCTCTCCTCGATCGAGCAGGGTGCAGATGTCATCTGTGGCGGTGAGGAGGGCAGTCTCGATGCTGTGGTTGCTTCTGAAACTGGACTGGGAGGGGTCTAAGGTGTGGTTGGCCTCAATGTGGTCAGCGAGTTGAGCATTGATGGACTTCTCGATGACTTTGGCCGTAAAGGGGAGCATTGATATTGGCCAGAAGTTCTTTGGGTCCTTGAGGTCTGCCGTGGGTTTCTTTAGCAGGGGTTTCACCTCTGTGTGCTTCCAGTCTTCAGGGAAGACTGCCAGTTTCGATGGAGCAGTTGATGGTGTGGCGGAGCTCGGGGGCGATGGTGTCAGCCGCTTTGTCGAAGATGTGATGTGGGCATGGGTCTGAGGGTGCTCCAGAGTGGATTAATCTCATGATCCTGAGGGTGTCCTCTGTGGTGAGGGGACTCCAGATGGCCAGTGGGGGTAGGCGGTAGTGTTTCTGGGTGCGGTAATGGTTGGTTGGCGGTGGTGGGTGAGTTCTGGGGTACGAAGCTTTCCTAGATGTCAATGATCTTGTGTTTGAAGTATGTAGTGAGGTTATCGCAGAGGACCTGGGAGGGCGGGATGTTGTTGGTGTTGATTCCATCTTGGATGGCTGTTTTCTTGGTGGTTTTGATGAGTTGGTGGTAAGTGGTGATTGCTTCTTTATAGATTGCTTTGTCCCTGGGGGTCTTGCTTGATCTCCAGGTTCCTTCTAGACATCTGAAGTGGCGTTTGGAGTCCTTGAGGGCCGAGGTGAACCAGCTGGCCTTGTTGGTGGGTTGGCAGCTGGATGATTTCTTAAGGGGGGCGAGGGTGTTGGTGCAGTCAGTGATCCAGCATTGGAGGTTGTGGGAAGAGGAGTTGGTGTCTGTGGAGGTCGCAGGGTGGGACTTATTCAGGGTGAAGTACAGCTGGTCTTTGGTGATGTTGTTTCAGTTTCTGCGGGGTGGGTGTTGCTGTCAGAGGTGTCTGGTGGGTTTGTCGAAGGAGAAGTGTATGCGGTGGTGGTCGGTCCAATGGAGTTCGGTGATGTGGATGACTGAGATGTGGTTGCCTGCGGAGACGATAGGGTCGAGGGTGTGTCCGGGCTACATGGGCTAAGGGGGTTGATGAGTTGCTTCAGTCCAATGATTCCGAGGTTTTCCAGAAGGTTGGTTGTGTTGTGGTCATTGAGGTTGTCTAGGTGGAAGTTGAGCTCACCGAGGAGGATGTAGTCCATTGAGGCGAGGGTGTGGGTTGCTATGTGGTTGGTGATGGAGTCGCAGAAGGCGGGACGAGGTCACTTGCGTCACTTGTAAAACAGGAGACCTGAAATTCCGCATGCAAAGGCCAATTTTTCAGCAGTATAGCCGTACCCCACAACTTTTAATTTTACCGATTATAATCTAAAGGTTATTAATCCTGAAATATAGATTAGATTTTAATTATATAACAAGATGCTGTATATTTATGACTGTAATGTTTAATTTATTTGGTTAATTAATTCCATTAATCCATTAATCCATTCACAATGTCATGTTCTCCCAGAGGTTTCTGTCAGATTATTTTGGGCAATAATTATTTCTAGAAGGTATTATCACATATTATTGGTGTTCTTGTTCTTAAAATTGTGAATTTGTGTCTGCAGAAATAACATGCCCCTTCTTCACAGCAAAAATGTTGTAAAATAAACATACAGGGCAAGATTATGAGGAGAGCGCAGACATTTGAGCGCAAGCGATAAGGGGTTTATCACGGGTGTTTGGGCTCATCAGGCATAATGTTGGTATTAAGAGTTTTAAGTAAATTTACTCTAGAATGATTACCGCTTCCTCAGAACTCTGGTTATCTTTCGTGAAACAAAAAAGTTGCACAGAAGACATCAAAAATACATTACAAAGTATAGTTACACTCACAATAACAACATCTAATAGCAATTATTTGAAAAAAATTCTATACAAAAGTTATAAGGGCTCAAAGATATGAGCTCTCAGGTGTTAAAAAAAAAGGCAGCCAAAGGACTTTAACATAGAGATACATACTTATACATGTCTAAAAAAGTATATGTATTTGTGTATGTATGTGTGTGTGTATATATCTATTTATGTATTTATTTATATGTGTATGTATATATATAGTTTATCAAAAAAAGGTAAGCTCAAGCATTCCAATTAAATAAAACCTCACTTTTATTTCCATATTCCAAAGTAAAAACAGGAGATACACACTAAGGAGGATAAAGGTTGTGTGATAATCACGGCTTACACGTTTTGGCGAGATGCTGTAGTCATAGCCCTGTGTTCTACCATTCCTGTTACAGCTTATGTAATTAGATATTTCACCTGATTGGATAAAATCATTAAAATAAACATATACCTTCTAACCTCAATGTCTTAAAGTGATATTAACATTTAAATTTGCCAGTGTAAACTGCAAGGGAATCATCTTGATATTTTGACACTGAATTTATATATATATTAGGCAAAATAATTATATATATATATATATATATATATACAGCAATTAGACAACTATTATTATTATTATATCCACTGCAAAAACTTTATTTCTCGTTAATCAAAATATTCTATTGTATCTCCATCTATAGGATGTGTCGATCAATAGCACATTCTCTGAGCGACAATCAACCAAACCACTCTACGGTTGGAGAAACATGTGTTGCAAAATATGCAGATTATACAAGCTTGTATACATACATATATACTAGACATCAGTTACATGCATATACATCATATACATCATAATTCCTTGGGATGTCGTAATGTATTAGCCTTTACTTTCTACATAGCAACAGTTTATACAAGAAAGGGAACGTATTTAGCATTTGTTCCCTTAAACCATTACTAAATAAGAAAGACCTATTCCCAATAGTTGATTAAATCATAGTAAGAGTTAAGACCACAAATAATTTTTCCTCCTCTACTAGTTTGGTTGTAGAGGAGGAAAAATTATTTGTCACCATAACATGTTCGCATGGCTTGCATTTCGTACGTTCACACCTAAACATTCCATTATGTTGTAACCATAAACTGGAGGGAAGGGGTGGTTTGAGCTGAGATGGTAAAATAAGGTTACCAATTAATAAAATATAAATAGGGGGCGCCCTTGTTAAACTGTGTGTGGTGTACTCAAGTTGTATAAGTACTAGAACATAATCCAGGAAAGTGGAAGTATAACAACAAAGATTAACAATTAATAATAGATAGTGACAATAATGTATCTATAAAAGACTTCTAGATACTATATGTGACACAATGGTGACAAGAGAAAGCATGTGAAAAATGTATCCTTATCTGGAGACCTTTATGATGACCAAAATTAACTTTTAAAAAGTGATAATTTATTGGTTAATATTCCTCAATGTCTAACAGTAATCAAGTCTCATTTGGAGGTGATGATATCAACAATGGTAGGTGGTGGAGCAGGTCAAGACAGCTATCAGCGGAGGATCAAGGCCACGATCCAGGATCAGTAATCTGCAAAGAACAGAAGTGCCACATGGCCGAGTATTGTTTGATGCAATGAAGATATAACATGTGGTAGATACACTCACATTTGGTATGGCACCCCTAGTAGTGCAGAAGGAACAATCTGGGATCAATAGCAGTCACCCAGAAGACTGGCCTCTGGGGGATATTCAATAATATTTAGTAGAGCACCTCCCTTGGTGCAGTCAAGGCAAGCTGGGATCAATACAGTCACCCAGTAGACTAGTGTCTGGTAGTCAGAAACTCCCAGTGATCCAAAAGATAGAGTGTGGATAAGAATAATAATAGTAGTCCGGCAGCAAGTTGTAAGTTTATATAAAAACGTACTTTATTAAAATGTTAAAAAAAATAGCAACGCGTTTCTCAGCCAACCAGTGGCTGTTTCATCAGGCTTAATAAAATTAATAATACACACTTGCTATATATGCCAAACATACAAACCTAAATAAGGAGCAACACCTGAAGTGGGTGTTAATTAATTAGACCAATCATGTGGGTGAATTAAACCAATCAAATGAGACCACATTGTGTGACCTCACAATGTAAACAAAGGTACAATATCATGACTACACAGCCTAATATAAAATATTCACAATACAAAGAAAATCCTTATCCTAAAATGTTATATGCTTTAGCTGATACACAGTATATATAGTATAATCACATCATAAATCTTCTGTCTAGATAAATGGTAGATCATAGGATTGTTCAAGATCATTATACAAATCTTTTATCAATATTTGGACAACTAATACACATAATAAACCTTGTTCTTATAATAAGTGAACTATAATTTGTAGAAGTGTCTAAGATTATTATATGATCACCTAATACCTATTTGTTTATTCAGGTGGAGGATACAATGTATATAATGTAGTTTATTATAAATGTTTCAAAACCAACCCCACATGTACAGCATACTACGAGTATGTTACTAACTTATTAATCATTATATTGATGCACAGTATTACTTTCTAAATTTATATTTAGGCATTTTGACCATTGTAGTTTTAGATACTGTTTGTTTGTATCCGTGATGGCGTTAAGATGATTGAGGTTAGTGCGTTAGTCAAATGACTCTAGGGGGAATCCTGGTTGCGTAACCTGTAGTGATAGGTCCTACTTAGAGGGTAGTGATTGGGCCAGAAACTAAGAATGTCATGATACTGGGTGGGGCATTAACAAGACAATATAAACTGTCTTAGTGGTGTGCAACTATTGTAGCGATATTCCCTTAAGGTGAACATTAGTCATAGAACCATAACAATAAAAACTGATGTCCTTTTTGTACTAGAGCTAATGATAGAAACAAAACTAATAACAAAAAAAAAATGATATAAAGATAAAATCGTCAAATAAAAATTAATTGCGAGTCATATATAGAGGTTATACAGAAGAAGATATTCAAAGTGCAATGTATAAACCAATGTGCATATACAATCCTACTTAATAATATCATTTTGGATCAAGTGTGGAGCTATCAACTAATTGGGATATTCCACAACACATTGTGGCTTCTAAAGGAACACAAGATGAATTTATTATGATGTGTAAAGTGCTACGTGAGTAGTGAATAGTAATAACCGGTGATCAGTTGAATAAAGCAGCAACATCTGGTTAATATGAGTGGTGTAAATGTGTGCTATAATAAGTCTATAACCCATCTATTTTGTTAGTGGCAGACTGATCCACATATCAGTGAACCCGTGATGAATCACCAGAGGAGTGAAAGGATGTCCCTAATGTGCTGGACACGTAATTGTCTTAGTGTTACTAGTGGGAGTGTGAACATATATCTAGTATAGTGTCTAGTGTATGTGCTGTGAGGGGTAATAAAAGTAGGAAATCTATTCAAATTTAATACCAATGGTGATATTAATCGCAATCATGATACAAGGTAAAGTGAGATCGTATTTGGAGTGGTGTTATGATACTATAGAGTGATACTAGTGATAAGGTGTGATGTGAGATCATACGTGGTGTAGTATTGTAATACTAAGGGGGGACACTAGTAGATACATATGTCTATAGTGTGTTGTATAGCACGTGTAAATAACTATGTAGAAAACATATACAAAAGGGGTATTAAGTGTAACTATAATATTATGGAATGACTAAATCTATAATAGGTGGTGTCAGGGGTGTCATATAAAGGCGTGGAATGATGTACTAAATGCCACAGGTGAGAAAGGGACAATGGTTAATGATAAGCTGAATGTATATAAACTTGTAAGAGGTGGATACGTGTGAGGGGGAAGAGAAGGTGAGACAGAGTGGATGGTGGTGATGATATATCAGATTTAAATATATGTGTTATGTGGAGTTAAAGGTCTATATTGGATTTAGGGGATGATTGGGATGGGAAAAATATGTGTTCTTCTAACTATTGGTCTTGTAAAGGTAACCAGATATCAGTACATAACATACATGGAAGAAGATGAGTATGATAAGTCATCTAGGATTAAGCCTCGCCAAACGGGGTTAGAGGTCAAATGCTGTTAAATCTACACATTCGTTTAAGCCATCTGGGATCAGGGTGTGCAGTTTGTGAATCCAATAGGTCACCCTGTGGCGGAGGCAGAGCATAGGATTATGACTGTTTCTTGGTAGCTGCTCTATAGGGATAATGGACAGTATTTTAGAGCTTCCTCTATGGGCATAAGTGCAATGCCTTGAAACACTGTGTTTTAAAAACTTTCTTTTCACATTACGTGTGTGTTCACTCCACCATCTTTTGATTTTGTGACACGCGCTTTATATCATTAGTAGGAATCGGTGAATGTGCTGAAATTGTACAGTAATTTGTTTGATAGAACAAATAGTCCCGTGGACAATCAAATGTTGTTAAGAATGAACATTCATTAAAATGGTACTTTCGTTTTCGAATGTTCATAATGAAATCGAAAATATACAGATCCGAATTTTTGAATGTAACATTCAATTTAACAAATACTATTAAGAAGTTCAATAGTTCATGTGATAGGGAATTTAGTAAATTGATACATAATAGATACAAATATATCAATTTGAATGTTTCTATTTCGAATATTGCATAATTCAAATATTACATTTAAAGAGAGCATTAGAAAAACTATTATAGATATATAGATTCAAATTTTTAAATTTGAATATTGAATAATTTGAATCAAATTATTAGAAAAATTCTAATTGAATATTACATTTAAAGAAAACATTATGAAATACTATTACATAAAAAAAGTTAGAATCTTGTGCAAACATTTGAAATCGAAACAAACGAACAAATGTGTTTCAATTTTCAAATGATTTAAAACATTCACCCATCCCTAATCATTAGGCCTTCAAGAAGTTATACATTCAAAAAAATAGATTAGAGTTTCACAGACACTCTGGGGCCCATTTATCAAGCTCAGAACGGAACTTGTGGGCCCGTGCTTCTGGCGAGTCATCAGACTCGCCAGAAACAGCAGTTATGAAGCAGCTCCATAACCCTGTCTGCCTGCACTGAGCAGGGGGACAGGAATCTCCGGAATTCAACCCGATCGAGTATGATCGGGTTGATTGACACCCCCTGCTGGTGACCCATTGGCCGCAAGTCTGCAGGGAGCGGCTTTGCACCAGCAGCTCTTGCAACGCTGCCCCCTGCACTGTCGGATCAGGTCTGCAAGACCTTTGATAAATAGGCCCCATAGGCTTTCAACTATTTTCTCAAATTCAGCATGGTAGTAAGAGAATAAATAATAATTTCCCATCAGCCTGTTTAAAAAATGCATTAAAAATAGCACAAGAGCAATCAGCACGTAATAGTATACCAGAAACATAATAGTTTACTATTAAGTGCGCCAACTTTTAACCTCATTACATTTAAAGGGACAGTCTACTCCAGAATTGTTATTCTTTTAAAAGATAGATAATCCCTTTATTACCCATTCCCTAGTTTTGCATAACAAACACTCTTTTATTAATACACTTTATACCTCTGTGATAACTTTGTATCTAAGCCTTTGCAGACTGCCCCCTTATTTCAGTTCTTTTGGCAGACTTGTATTTAGCCAATCAGTGCCCTCTCACTTGTAAATCCAGGGCAAGGTCACAGTGTTATCTATATGAAACACATGAAATTACACCCTCTAGCTGTAAAAAAATGCCAAATGCATTGAAATAAGGGGTGGCCTTCAAGGTTTTAGAAATTAGCATATGAGCCTACCTAGGTTTAGCTTTCAACAAAGAATACCAAGAGAACAAAGCAGATTTGATGATAAAAGGAATTGGAATGTTGTTCAAAATTGCATTCCCTAGCTGAATCATGAAAGTTTAATTGTTATTAGACTGTCTCTTTAATTATTACACTATGCAATGCCTAATGTTCATCATCATGGATAAAAAACATTGTGGGTGAGCAGATTCCATATGATTTTCATTTTCATAAAACCATTTAGGTTAAACTGTATGCTAATCATTTTGTGTGTTCAAAAAGGAAAAAACTTTATTTCATAGAAGCAATTTTTTTACACTATTTAGAAAAGAGTGGAAAAAAGCTATTTATCTGAAAAAGCCTAAGCACATTAAAGGGACATTCCGGTCAAAATGTATATGCACACAAATAAATTAAATATTTGATTAGAAACATATATGCAATATATATATGTATTGGACATCCTTCTAGTAAAAGTTATCACTGCTTTAGTGTTATCATTTTTCTCTGCACGTGCATGTGAAGTATAGCTAAGTATTTTCAGTGCACCAGCATTTTAAATACTGCAGCAGCTCAGAGTGCCAGTGGGGCTTCTATCATGTCAGCAATTAACAAACTGAGTCATTACCAGATGGTGTGTTTAAAATGTTGGTGCACGCTGCATACTTAAATACACTGTGGAAACAGCTATAGCTTTTATTAGAAGCATTTTTGCTAATACATGTATATTACAAACATGCTTCTATTTAAAACTGAAATGCACCCATGTGGATTCCAATTTTGACTGGGATGTCCATTTAAGATTTGTGCCTGTTTTCTATACCTTTAATTTTCTTTAATTTATTTGATCAACACGTTTTACTGTACATTGTAACATTTAGGCTATTTACTGTTGTCTAAATCTATTGTTTGGTTTGCTCTATGCCCCTGTGTGACTGCTGAGGTGTAACACACATAATGATCACTGCTTGCGCAATCTCCTTTGTACTTCCTTAGCTTTTACCTTGAAGATATAATTATAAAGAACATCACTGGCTTTTAGTTAGGCAATCACAGGCATTTGCTGCCTCAAAACCTTTGGCCTTAGGCATATTAAAGGATGTCAATACTCATAAACATAGTCTGTGTTCCAGTTTTAGTTCAAGCTTAAAGGAGCAGAGTACCCTAATTTTTTATACATTCACATGCTACTCCTGTCCTCTGGAACTCTCTACCCCAGTACATCAGACTGTCTCCAACCTTCTATAGCTTCAGACACTCTTTGAAAACCCACCTATTCAGAGAAGCTTATCATCTCTCCTCTGTTTTTCATCCTAACCAAAATAATTATTGAACTGCCTTGACTTATTGCTGCAACTACAATCCATGTAACAAGCTACCCCAAATCTTATGTCTCTGCAACCTCAACCTGTAGAATGTAAGCTCCGTGGGCAGGGCCCTCTTCCTCATGTATTAAATCTTTATAGTGTGTTATGTTTTTGTATCTTATCACAAACCCTTGTCATTGTATACCCCTATCTCTGTACCCAGCACTATGGAATTTTGTGGCGCTATACAAATAAATGACAATAATATTGATAATAATGATAATAATATAAAGAAATATGTGCATAGAGAAGATGTTAAAATTACAAGCTCAGCCCATTTTATTGGGTTCTGCGTCCAAAAAACAAAAACAGCTATTTAATATACAAAAATAAACATAAATAACCAATTTCACGTACATTTTAAACTGTGCAACTGGTCTAAAAAGTCATAGGAAACACATTAAGGGAAAAACAAGTGTAAGGGCCATTATCCCTTGCATTACGTCAAAAGGACCTTAAAGTCATTATTATATAGGCATAGTTTATATCAGCAAGTAAAATCAATTTTGTATCCGTTCGTCAGAAATTATTCACTAAATTTTAAGAGCTCTGCATACAAAATAAATATTTTCAAAGTGTTTAAAACTGTTATTTAGTTAAAAATATGCATTCTTTTACAGGTGCAGAACCCCCCCCCCCCCTCCCTTGAAAAGCCTTTGTTAATGTAGTTTATTTTATTTTCTGTGCACGTGATGAGAACTGGTCATCATCAAAACTGCTGTCTTTGAGCGCATGACAACTACAGATGTGCGAATGTGAGCACCATCTTAAAAATGAATGAATTTTAACGCATTTGTTCGTTCGTCTTGAATTTAGAATATTTGTACAACATTCTAACCTTGGTTTCATATAATAGTATTTCTAATGCTCTCTTTAAATTTAGTATTTGAATTATGCAATATTTTAAATAGAAAAAATGAAATCAATATATTTGTATCTATTATGTATCAGTTTACTGAATGAACGATTGAACTTCTAAATAGTATTTGTTTAAATTAATGTTACATTCAAATTTCAAATATGGATATTTAATCTAATTATGAACATTCGAAAATTAAAGTAATATTCGAAAACCAGAAGTCACATCGGATTACCTGCTTGGTGCTTTTCCACTGGGAGGATTGGTTGAGTGTTCAATTGATATATTTATTTTTTTTACTCACCATTTGTATATTGTCTACATAGATTAAGCCACCCCACTGTGAAATTTTGTGTAAATTTTAAAATGTATTTAATATTTTTTTTTATGGTTAGATTTTTATACCTACTGATTTTATCCAAAATTGCAAGATGGTGCAAAGTGTCAAAAAATGTTATCTTCTGATTTTCAATTGTTAGTTTTTATGAAACAATATGGGCATGCAGTTCTAAATGTTGGTGTCTTTCAGAAAGTGAACCTAAATGTCGGGTCATAAAAAGTTCATTTAAAAAAAATCCACTATTTTCTGAGCTAAATTACATGAAAAGGGGGCAGAATAAATTAAATGTATTACAAAAATGGTTTACTACACATAACTGAACATTTTAAATTACAATCTCAAGGTATTTTCTGTCCTTTTAATTAGGTTAATTTTTATTCAGCTCTTCAGTGTCCGCTGAAATTTTATTTTAGGCCTACTATAAATTCCATTATTCTGAAAACTCAAAAACTGTTTATTGGAAGATCTACATACAAGATTATAAACTCAATTTGTTCAAATATGTAAGCATTGTTTAGCAATGAAGAATATTATAGTGCATCATAAATATCTAATAATGAAAATGATATTATTATCATTGATAATACGTGAATTAATAAAAACTTTATCTGGAATGAAACAGTGAATTTGCTGATGCACACATATATGAAATAAACTGCCTGGTAAAGAAACATGAATCTTTAAAGTCATTAACAATGTCTCTAACAAAAAAAAAATAAAAAATAAAATGTAAAAAGTACACTGTAGACCTGACAGAAAATATTTCAATTTTGTATCACAGAAAGTTAGCTGTCAGCAGAACAGACAGACTATTTGCAGTAACGTTACAGAATGTCATTAGAATCATTTTGCAGGACATAATCTGTTGAGTCACTTGTTATAGAGAACATGCTGGTTATAAAGAGATGTCATAATAAACTTTTTTTCTCTTTGAAATATATCAGGTTAAAGGCATTTCTGTCCTTTCATTTCAAAGATAATTGTCCACTGGAGAAAAAAAAAACCTGAATCAGATGAATCTGCCTATTGTCTATTCAGCTTCCTTAAGGTCAGAGGCCTTCAAATCACTGCACCGAAAAAACTCAATGAGCTTGTCAGGGCAAGACCTGTGAGGAAACGACACAATTATAGGGGTAGCAAGTTATTTTTGTGTGTTTTTTTTCTTCTAAAATGAATTAAAAGTACAAAAAATATAAAAAGAAAAGTCTCTAATATTTTACAGCTTTTTAACCACTTAATGACCATGATGTACCCTGTTCGTCAAGACTGCGCTATTAGGCCCTCCCTCCCTCCTACTGGCTTGCTAAAATAGCGCACCCCCATAGAAGGTGCCTTAAACAATAAAAAGGCAAATGTTAGCTTTATTTCTATTTTTATTACAATGCAGGGTTCTGGGTATGAAGGAGAGATATAATATATTGAGAACACATTTCTGTGATTTAAAGGGATAGTCAACCCAAAAACCATTTTAAGTTATACCTATAAACTTTCCATGGATCATCATTTACCAATGTAGCCCAGTTTTCTAATATATAGAGTTTGTCAGTAAAATCACTGTTCGCGCCGCCGCCGTTTCAAAATGTCCGTTAAGCCCATCCCCTTTTTCATCATCAGTGACATCAGCATGTTCTTGTGATTTGTGTAATTTTTCTATCCTACTCGTAACCGGCTTTTGCGCATGTGCAATGCGCCTATTGTATTGAATGTTAGGTACATTACTACTGTTTATTATCCACTTGATTTAATACTAATACATTTGCACACTTGCTGTGGCTAGTTTTATTGTTATATATGAACTGTGCTTAATGTACCTAACGTTCAATACAATAGATGCATTGCGCATGCGCAAAAGCCGGTTATGAGTAGGATAGAAAAATTACACAAATCACAAGAATATTCTGATGTCACTGATGACAAAAAAGGGGAATGGCTTAACGGACATTTTGAAACGGCGGCAGTGCGAACAGTAAGTGATTTTACTGACAAACACTATATATTAGAAAACTGGGCTACGTTGGTAAATGATGATCCATGGAAAGTTTATATGTATAACTTAAAAGGGTTTTTGGGTTGACTGTCCCTTTAATGCCATAATAATTTAAAATATGTTGTAAATTGCCCCAAACAGAGATTCCCCGTGTGTATAAGATCCAAACTGATTGCAAACCAACATGCAAATATATAAATGATGCTTGGTGATAAAGTATAGACTGGACAATACCGTCCTCATTAAGGTGATAAATTCACAGCATACTCACTCACAGAGTGTGTAGGTCAGAAGTTAAATTGCTGCCAGTGCATAGTAACGGCTCCATCCTTTCCCAGGAGAGACTTGAATTGGGGCTTTATTACGATAAATGCCAAGGTATACACGCCAAGTCAGACGCTCTTCTTAGTTCCTCCAAATGAACAGGCAAAAGCGGAAGCTTTCATGGTAGTGTTGGCTACTACCAAGCTCTTCATGTTGTGATTTTTTATTTTTTACTACAATAAAAGCTACGTTTTACTTTAGGAAAGTCCTGCTCACGCTACCTTCATTTTGATTGTGAAGGAGAGACACATACATTGCAATATAAAGCTAAAACAAACGTTTTTAGCTCACTTCTTTTCATGCTGTGAGCTTTTGATCATCAGGTCTGTAGTGAGCTCTAGAGCAGCAATAACTATAAGACCTAGTTTAACACATACCTAAAGTGTGGCGGATGATCACCTGTCGTTCACCTGGTGGATCCTGGGAACTCCCCCACTGCTGCAGGGACAGGAGACATCACTGGCAGCAAAGTAGCACCTTTCATTATTGGTTCTGATTTGGTGATGTTTAGGATGTCTTTATTACCCCCTCACTATAGAAATATATTATGACCCCCTCATTTGAATGAGGGAGCTCCCAACATTCAAATAAAGGATTTAATTCCCTACAAGTCAAGTGTCATAGTAATAATGATCCCATGGCAGTAACTGCTAGAATTGTTTTGATGTTTAGACTCATATATGATAATAAAAAAAATTACAGCAATCAAAAATAAAAGGGTGAGCCAATGAAAAGAGATCCAATCACCAGCTATCGCCTAGTACTGCATTACTGCTACTAAACCTACCTAGGTATGTTTTTAAAAAAAGGATATCAAAAGAACAATGTAAATTTGAGAATATAAGAAAATTGAAAAGTCTCTTTAAATTGTATGATTTATTTGAACCATTAAATAGGGATGGGCGAATGTGTTTATTTTCAAATTTGAATGTTAGAACGAATGTTATTATAGAAATTTGAATTAAATAATCGAATGTTGATAAGAATGAACATTCTTAAAAAATCTATAATCAAATGCTATTTAAAATTTTCGAATGTCTCTTTCGATTTCGAATGTTCATGATTAGATCGAATGTCCACATTCTACATTTCGAGTGTAACATTCGATTTATCAAATACTATTCAGAAGTTCAATAGTTCATGTGGTAGGGAATTTAGTAAATTGTTACATAATAGATACAAATATATAAATTGAATGTTTCATTTTTGAATATTGCATTTACATTTAAAGAGAGCATTAGAAATATTACAAATATATAAATTTGAATGTTTCTATTTCGAATATTGCATAATTCGAATATTACATTTAAAGAAAGCATTAGAAATACTATTACAAATATATACATTTGAATTTTTTTAATTCGAAAATTGCATAATTCAAATCAAATTATTAGAAAAATTTAAATTGAATATTACATTTAAAGACAGCATTAGAAATACAATTACATTAAATAAATGTTAGAATGTTGTATAAACATTCGAAATTTAAAACGAATGAACGAATGTGTTAAAATTTGTTTCATTTTAGAATGTTACAAAACATTCACACATCCCTGACATTAAAGTGTATTGTACAAAAGGCATATCCTAGTAATTGGAACTAATGGGGTATCCCTTATCAGAGAGCCAGTAATCTGTTCCAAATAAATTGTGTGCAAACATGCATTTTATGCTAGTTTTCATTTAATTCTAGATAGTTTAACATATTTCTTATGTAAAAAAATTGTTTAAGTTTCATGTTCCTAAAGTAAAAGATAAAAAAAGATAAATATTCGCAGAAGTACCTTATTTGAAGGCTCATGAAATAAACTATATAAAAATGAATTTCTGCAAGCAACATGCAAACATGATATAAAAGTTAAGCTGAAAATGTTTGAGCTAATTGTATGTAATTATCAAAGTATCAAGAGCAATAAACTAGTTTATGTGACATATATGGTCCTAAAAAGGGACATTAGCGCTGCGGAATCTGTTGGCGCTCTACAAATAACCGATAATAATAAATAATAATAATAACATTATACACTAGATATTTCTTTGCATAAATGTTTTGTAGATAATCCATTTACATAGTCCATACAGTTTTTTTTTGTTTTGTTTTTTAAATGTATAGTTTTGCTTATTTTTAAATAACATTGTGTTGATTTCCAGACTCCTAACCAAGCCCCAATGTTTTAGAAGTATACTGATGTCTATCTACTACTGCTTGCTCCTGTTTGTGTAAAGGGTATTTTCTTATGCAGGTGAGGGGCAAGTGTCACCTCTATTTGCTTTCCAACCCCTTTTAGTGGGTTTTATACTGGATGTTTAGATCAGTATCTGTGCCTATTCTTCTTTATAGTTGCATCTATTACATGCAGTTATATGAAAATTGTTGTATACTGTCCCTTTAAAATTATATTTCCTTATACCAGAGAGACTAATTCATTAAATCCAAATAATGATATCTTATAATTGAACATAAAATTTAGTGGAGCTAATTTGAGAAAAAAATATGTTCTGTGCATATTCTAAGCACAAACAATTTCTGTTGAAAATACTTTGTATAGAGAACTCATTTGTTAGCACATTTCACCTGTGTCTGTGATGGACGAATCAACTTCTTTTTATGTTATTTTATTATAAAATAAAAAATTGCAAAGGAGCATACTAAATGTTTATAGCAGGAAAAAGAGCATATTGAGCATATACTGACTTTTTTGACCATATAAGGTAGCGTGGGAACTCTTTGTAAATAAATCACAGAAAATATACTTTTATACTTATGTTGATATGCGGTTCCTCCTTACCCTGGTCTGTTAGGGCAAGTATGAATAGGATCTTACATTTGTGGATGCTGTTCACTCCTCTACCCCATACCCCTGTAAGAGCATGAGTCACTCAAAAGGTCAGTGCCCCCTAATAGCCTATTTTGAGTAATAAAGGGACGGTATGATTTTGTTACATTCAGGTTCTGACTATACACTTTCTGATAATATTCTAACTATAGAGGAAGATTATAGGCTCTCTAGGATTTACAGTACATATACTCTGATTGTTTTTAAATGTAATATTTTAAGTTGCTTATCTTTATGCTTAAGCCTAGTCACAGAGTGATGACAATGATGGTTAATCATGCATTAATTGTATTTAATCCAGCTGGAATTGAGTAGTTTGGGATAGGATGATGCTTAGACCCCTAAATGACAAACAATGGGGGAGTGAGTTCCAATACCCACTACTCTGGTCGGCTTAATATGATTTAGTGGTTATCAATATAATTATGACACTGTATTTTAACTTTATTTTGTTGGTGTGACAAGAACCGTTGGGTTCACTCTGGTTCACCTTCTACACATTGTATCAATTGTGCAAGAGATGACTATCTAGTGACGATCAAGTGCTAAAATTATTATACCTTGTTTTGTGTATTGTAGCAATGTTTATTTTTTGCTTCTCTAATCCTCTGTTTTGATGTTTTTTATTTGTTTATGTTTTAAATTGATGGAGGGCGAATACACAATGTTTTTGGATATAAGTGACATATCCTGCCACAATATTTGTGCATAGTAAAAAGGGAGCTACATAACATTATATTTATTTATGCTACTTAAATGGGTAACCATGACAACCTAGATAGCTATGAAAGCACATACAACTGTTGTTGAAACATAATGATTGCCACTACAGCACATATATTGTGTAGACTATGGCACTTAAGTATGGTAGAATATGTATGGATGTGATATATTTAATAATTACATTAATTTTATTACACTGGTTTAGGGAGCTGTTTAATGTCATCCACTCGTAAAACCGGAAGTGATGTTACTTCCGGTTTGATGGAACGCTCACATGCGTTCCAAACACACACTATTGCCAACATAGGAGGGAATTTAGAGAAACCACACATCACAAAATAACACTATTGGTTTGATATTTAGAACACACACTGGATGCAGTGAAGTTTATCACAAATTGGGCTTTTTCGTAAAACCGGAAGTGATGTCACTTCCGGTACGCATACATCTGTTCCAACTACGATTAGGAATCCCTTTGTCATGATGCACAACACTACACAGAAGGGAATGAATAGTCCCATTAAATGAAGGACACTGATAAACCAGAAGTAATTATACTTCCGGTTTCAGTGGAACACATGGCGTGCGCTCCACTGTGGAACATAGGAACTTAATTGATTTACACAGGTAATTTGTATTTGTTTGTAACACTTTGTGAAACACTATTTAAGAATGTATTTTGACACTTTTTCTTTATTCTGATGAAGGGGTCTGTGTGAACCCCGAAACGTTAATACATTATGGTTTCTGGTAATACTTACCAGTGAGACCCCATCTCCTGAGGGGCATGGACAGAGCTATCCCTCCCCTCATTTACATAAAAGCTTTAGGGAGACACCACCCCTTCCTCCTCCTAGTTCTGTCCAGCCTTCTAGGTGGACAGGGCTAAGACTCCCTCTACGTTTTGTTCCTTCTGGGCTAGTTTACAGGCTTATTCTATTTCTGGCTTCTCTGGCCTATTTTGTAAGCTGGTGTGCTTCCAGTTATTGGCGCCATTCATTATTGTGGCCATAGTCACTTAGATCGGCGGTTGGCGGTTGGAATAACCGTTTCTTATGGTTTCCCTGTGGGGGCCGTCATGTTACGGTGATGTCATTGGTAAAGGACATCATGGGGGCTGCGTCTGAGGGCTGTCTCTTTGTGCGTGCGTGCGTGCGTGCGCATAAAATCTTAGCCTTGGTGTGTTTTTCAACTGTTGCGTTACTTCTCCCTATGAAGATACCGATACTTGCTACCATATCATCTCAGAATCTGACATCTTGGTGTTCTGGCTTTCCGGTGCTAAGTGCTATGCACTAGTTTTGTTGCAGAACTTATGTCATCTAATATTAGACTTTTATATTGTAAGCTTCTTGGGCTTAATATTAAAAACTTGATATATTTTCAGCATTCATCATGGAAGATGAGAACGATCCATGTCAGCTTGAGCCTCAATCTGTTACAGCCCAGGAGGAATCAGGGGCAACTACAAGGTATGATTAATTTATTTTTATATCACTGATGCATTTTACTTTTTATTAGTACATATTATTTATTGGTTGGTTATACTCTTTCCATAGTAATTCAGCCCAGCCTTTGCCCACCTGTTCCCTTTGTGATAATCATTGCTGGCAGGACAATAAGCTCTGTAAAGTGTGTATTGGCCAGATTTATGGTGTAAGCTTTTCTCAAACACCTGAGGGTTCTTTGGATAACTTGCATAACCTTGATTGTGCCTCTGATGGTGAAGATTTAGAATCGGATTTACCTATGGTGTTTGACACTGCAAATATTTCTGAGTTTATTAAGGGGATTAAAAGTTCCCTGGGCATTGAAGATGAACTGTCTCAAATACCGTCTGATTGGTTTAATCCAAATTCTTCTCCAGATCAGTTCTTTCCTGTTTTTAATAATTTAAAGTCAATATACTTGAATATTTTTTTTAAACCAGATAAACAAAGTGGAGTTTCAGATAAAGTATTATCTGAAACTCCACAATTGCTAGACTTTCAGAAAAGATAATATTTCCTGTAGATGATGTAGGATCATTTAAGGATGTCATGAATAAAAAATGGAACAAAATTTAAAGAGACTTTATCTTCTATCTTTTTATCTATCAGGTGCTACTAATATTTTGGAACTTAATGCAAAATCTATGTCTACTGCTAACCTTGTTAGAAGAGCATTATGACTGTGACATTGGGAAGCTGATCCAGGTTCCAAGTTAAATTTATTTCAAAAAGAACAGGAGTCCTTTCCTCCCACAGGTTTTCAGAGGCCAAAAAAATCACTCTTTTGTCCACAGACAACATAATATGCATACACATTTTAAAGTTTCCTCCAGAAGGGAATTATTTCAGTATCAAGATGGAAGATCTAACCTTCAGTTTAGAGGTAGGGGATGTGGTAAGTCCTTTCCTTCCTTTCAGACTAAAAAACAATGATGGTGTTCCGCCTCAGATCTTCTTGGGAGGAAGATTACTCAATTTCAGAGAGATCTGGGCAACCAGTATATCAGACCAATAGGTTCTGTGGATTCTTCAGCACGGTTATCATCTGAAGTTCAGGAGAAGACACATTCGTCCTTGCTTAGTAAAAACTCCACTCCCCAGGGATCCTGTGAAACTAAAGGCCATATTATTGTTTATCAGCAAGCTCATGTACAACGGTGTTATTCAACAAATACCAATCCAAGACCACGACAAAGGATTTTATTCACCTCTTTTTCTGGTAAAAAAGAAAGATGGTTCCTGGTGACCAGTTCTGGATCTTCGAGTATTAAACACATTTCTCAAGGTTCAAGATGGAATCTGTTCTATCAGTGATCAATCTTATTCCACCAAAAACCTACCTGCTTTCCGTGGATCTGAAGGATGCTTATTTCCATATCCCTATTGCAGAACAGCACAGCAAGTTCCTTTGTTTCACGGTCGGAAACCTTCATTTTCAATTTTCAGCCCTTCCCTTCAGAATATCTACTGCTCCAAGGGTCTTTACAAAGGTGTTGATCCCTCTTATAGCAGAACTACCTGTCAAGGGATTATTCATAATCCATTATTTAGACAACATTCTTCTCTTGGCAAGTTCACAGCAACAAGCATTGGCCACAGGTCTATGCTTCTAAGCTTTCTTCAGGATCACAGCTGGAACATCAATTTACAAAAGAGTCAACTTCAACCCTGTCAAAAGTTTCTAGGAGCACACTTCAACAAACAAGAGGAGATTGTGTCTCTCCCAAATGTTCGAGTGAAGTTTCTTCTAGGATACTTTCAACAATTCTGCCATGTCAAATATCTTACGGCCTGCCAATGGATGAAACTCCTAGGTCACATGTCCTCTGTGATTCATATGGTGAGATGGGCCAGTTGGAGAATATGTCCATTTCAGACACACTTCACACAAGCATTCAACAGAAGCAAGGGTCTGTCCCAGCAAATCAGAATACCCATGAATCTGAAAATATCTCTTCTTTGGTGGTTACAATCAAAGAACCTATCCAGAGGACTTCCTCTTCAGGAGCCAAATTGGATTGTTGTACAAACAGATGCTTGCAAAACTGGTTGGGGAGCACATTGTCTGGACAGATATGCCCAAGGTACATGGGAAGGGAAACATCAATCTCTTCCATCAAACCTTCTTGAGATCAGGGCGGTATTCTTAGCTCTCCTTGCATTCCAGCAACTATTGGAAGGGAAAGCAGTAAAGATCTTAACCGATAACAGAACAGCAACAGCTTATCTCCAGTTCCAGGGAGGTACAAGAAGTCTAAATGCTTTAAAGGAGGTATCTCCAATCTTCAGATGGGCACAATGCCACATTCAGTTTCTCTCTGTAGTCCATGTTCCAGGAATAGAAAATGTCAAAGCAGACTACTTGAGCAGAAGTTGAATTTCTCCAATCGAATGGCAGCTGAACAGGTGGTTGTTTCAGAAGATAATCAGCCTCTGGGGACTTCCAGAAGTTGATCTCATTGCCTCTGCATTAAACCATCAGTTTCCGAAGTTCTTCAACTGTTACCCGACACCTCTTGCATTAGGAGTAGATGCCTTTCTCCAAAATTGGCCATACAACCTTCTTTATGTATTTCCTCCAATTCCTCTCATTTCCAGGTTATTGAAAAGGATTCTGCTAGAACCAGATACCTTCATTGTTATCCTTCCATTTTGGCCTTGAAGGCCTTGGTTTCTTCTGGTAATCAAACTAGCAATTCAACCTCCATGGCATCTTCCTGTCTCTTGGGACATGCTGAATCAGGGACCAGTGATTCACCTGAATCCACACCAATTAAGGTTAACGGCCTGGTTGCTGAGGTCTCAAGGTTACAACTCTTGAGTGTTTCAGCTCCTGTCATTCAGACATTTCTTCAAGCTTGAAAGGGAACTATATCTAGAGCATACTATCATATCTGGGACATCTTTTAATCATGGATGATTTCACATGATATCTATACAGCAACAATCAAAATATTTAATCTACTAGATTTCCTTCACAATGGTTTTCTTAAAGGCCTCAGTGAACTCTCAAAGCTCAAATGTCTTCAATATCTGCAATATCTGATACAAGGTGGGCTCAGGACCTTCTGATAATTCAATTCTTTCAAGCTTTGGCCCATATCTGTCCATCTGTCAAAACACGAATTCCATCCTGGGACCTGCCTTTGGTTTTGGATTCTCTTCTGGAATCTCCCTTTGAACCTTTATGTGAGGTTTCCTTATGGTTTCTAACCTTGAAAACTATCTTTTTAGTAGCCATAACATCGACTCACCGAGTATCTGAACTTCAAGCTCTGTCAGTTAAAGACTCTAACATTATATTTCATCAAGACAAAGTAGTATTTTGTACTGTTCGTGAATTTCTGCAAAAAGTGGTGTCTGACAAGATATTGTTTTTCCTTCTTTTTGCCCTAAAAACTCAGAATCTCAAACTAAACCATTGTATCGTTTGGATGTAGTCAGATGTCTTCATATCTATGTCTCAAGGACCCAGGATATTCGTCGTAAGACTGAAAGGTTGTTCATTATAACTAAAGGTCCTCGTCAAGGTCAAGCTCCATCACGAATAACAATTTCTCTTTGGATTGTACAGCCTTTTTCAAGAGCCTATAAAGAAAAAGGGGAACAGGTACCTGAAGGGCTTAAGGCTCATTCGACAAGGGCTGTATCAACTTATTGGGCGCTTCAAGCCAACGCTTCTCCGGAAGAAATCTGTCAAGCCGCAGTATGGAAATCATATAATACTTTTATTTCACATTATAAGCTGGATGTTCATCAATCAGCTGCTGCCAAATTTGGCTGAAAGATATTATCCTCTGTTGTTATGGAATAAATATTTATATTTTTCTGCAGTATTTTCTTTTACTTTGCATTTATTTCCCACCCTTTCTTTTAACATTGCTCTGTATTCTCTCAGTGGTAAGTATTACCAGGGGGGCCAAGATAATTGGAAATTAACAACAAAATATAAGCAATTTCTATATCTTGGCCCATACCCTGGGTAATACTTACCTGGCTCCCTCCCTTTGTCTCGTTCACCTGTTTTGGCTGGGCATATCTAGGAGGAGGAAGGGTTGGTGGCTCCGTAAAGCTTTTATGTAAATGAGGGGAGTGGATAGCTCTATCCACGCCTGTTAGGAGAGGGGGTCTCACTGGTAAGTATTACCCAGGGTATGGGCCAAGATATAGAAATAACTTATATTTTGTTGTTAATTTCCAATTGTATATATATATATATATTTAGCCACTTATGTGGATACTATTCTGCAGCCTTTGGTAAGGAACACTACCTCATTCCTCCTGGACTCCATTGAACTTAACAATTTCTTAAAAACCTGGCAACAGTTTGGGATTGATGATATTCTGGTCACACTAGATGTGACCAGTTTATATACCATCATTCCTCATGAACAAGGTATGGCAGCAGTATCCAGTCATCTACTCATGTATTTATATGTAGGTCCTCCTGTGGATGTTGTCATGGAATTACTTGACTTCTGTTTGAGCTGCATTAACTTTAAATTTGAAATTGAATTATTTTTACAAATATCAGGCACGGCGACGGGGTCCAATGTGGCCCCATTCTACGTGAATCTCTTCATGGCTCAGTTCGAAACAGTTGGAACCAATGCTTTCCGTGACCATAGGGTGAAAATGTACAGGAGGTACATAGATTACTTGTTTGTCATTTGGGGTGGCACTTATGAAGAACTCCTGAACTGGTTTGCTGACCTTAATAGTGCGAATCCACATGTACGGTTTAAACTGACTCATGATGTTGACAGTATAGATTTTCTGGATCTGAGGATCTATAAGGATGGAATGAAAATCTGTACAACGCTATATCATAAGGAAACTGTCAGGAATTCATTACTGGATGTCACAAGTTGTCACTCGCCAAGCTTAAAGAAGTTTTTGCAAAAATCCCAGTTTAAAAGGGTAGTACGTAACAACACTGATCAATCTAAGGAGGAGAACCAACTGATAGAGATGCAGAAATTTAAGGATCATGGATATGGTTCCACACAATTGGATCATTCACTGGCTGAGGCACTATCCATGACCCAGGAGAAGGCTTTGAGAAAGGTGGAGAAGGAAATGACTGACCGAAAAATGATCTTCACCACTACATTCTCCCCTGAAAAATTAGATTTTTCAAAAATTTTGAAGGAACATTGGTATATTCTATCCAGTGACAATTCCTTGCCATTTGTTACAGCTGAAACACCAATGGTGGGGTTCAAGCGAGGAAGATCACTGAAGGATACGTTGTTGAGACCTGACAACGCTGCCAGTAAAAAGGGTTGCTTCCGGTGTGGTGGATGCACTACCTGTGGTGGCCTGACCCAGAGTAATATGTTCCTACATCCCTGGTCTAACAAGAAATTTTACATTCAGCATAGGGTTACCTGTACTACCACCTTTATTGTGTACCTGCTATATTGTCCTTGTGGCAGGTTCTATGTGGGTAAGACCCAAGATAACCTTAGGACCAGGATGGCGAACCACCAGTCAGCCATTCGGAAGGCTATTAAGTCTGGTGATTCTGACCAACCGGTGGCTCGACATTTTTGTACTGATAATCATGGGGTGTCCAATTTGCGGTACATCATTATTGATCATATTCCCAGATGTGCCAGGGGCGGTGACAGGACCAACGTCTGCTACAGAGGGAGTCCCAATGGATTTTCAATTTGGATACTATGTATCCTAAGGGACTGAATGTACATTTGGATTATCAATGTTTCCTGTAGCAGTCATTTGTGCCCTGTCCGTGCTGCCTGCATGACATTGTTTAGTTAGTTATTTATTTGTCTATTTGCTTTTCTTGTTGCTCTGTGACGATCTGGATATGTATAACCAATTTGGTTATAGAGTACCTTAGCAGATAATGTTTAACTGATTCTGGTATCGAGATTGTACTTAATTACAATAGGCAATAATGTTATATGGTTGCAGGCAGCAAGTTGACAAACAGGTATCAGTATTTTTAGGGCATTTATTTTGGTGCTCTGTCCCTTTAACAGCCACGATATATGTACCCTAGGCAGTGGTGGTCCAATAGTCTGCTAGTGAAGGCTTGAATTAAGTTTGGTTTCCACTATAATGAGCTGAAAAGGGACATGTTAATGTTGGTATTAAGTGAGTGATCAGTTCTGAGTCAATATACACTAACACTTTGAGTTTATCAAATGGGGATTATGTGTACTATGAACAGGAATATAGGCTGTTGGTTTGTATCATTTTAATACCGCTTGATGGTTGAAAGGATCTGTTCGTGTAACAAGCTGTTTTGTTTATAATCTGATATGCTAACATCTTTAAATATGCTATAACAGTATGCCTAGATTATTGTATTGTACAGTAACGTTATATTGCACATCGCCTATCCACTTGTAACGCAGTATGTATTTTAACTTTGCACTTTTTTAGTTATGTCCTTGTCGGCTCTCCATAACTCCGGGCGCGCATGCGCAGTTGCGCTTCACGGACGCTGGGGGACCTGATGACTGTTTGTCACATTGGAGGTAAGGTGATATAAATTAAGGGGTTTATGTGTATTGATGTAAGTGGTCTGAGGACGGGGGAGACCCCGAAAATGTTTACCGTATTTATTAAATGGTACATTGAAAAACGGATAGTGCCTTCTTTGCTTGCTACTATCTATCTATCTATCTATCTATCTATCTATCTATCTATCTATATATATATATATATATATACAGTGTATATATATATATATATATATATATATATACAGTACAAATATATATATATATATATATATATATATATATATATATATATATATATATATATATAGGGATTGAAATTTCCAGTGGTCCACGGACAATTTAGAAATTGCAGTGGACGACATAGAGATTTGACTTTTTCGTATATTTAACATTGAGTGGACTAGATCCTTTTTCCCTCTGGGCTAGTAGCATTTATCCCCTGATTAGTAAGCCATAGTTATATTTTTCCACCCATGTATATGTATATATACATATACAATAGTGTTTGACTTTTTTCAGAATTAAACATAAAACCATGTTAATAAAGATTAAATATAATCACCCACATCTCAGGAGTAGAGTAGAAAAAAAATACATCTTAGCCAGATCCACACCGCTTAAAATATCACCTATTGTCAAAGGCTTACAGTGGCATTTGCTAAAGATTTTCTAAGAACTAAAGTCTATTTGTTATTTTTATAAAGAGGCATCAAGAGTTAAAGAAATCTGTTAGCTGACATTATCTTAAGAGATGAAGGTTTCTGAGATAACAGTTTATATAGGTCAATGGGAAACTTATAATGCCTAAGCGAAGCTTCCCTTGTTTTGCAAATTTCATGTCCTGGCTTTAAGTCCTATTCAGACGTATTAACTGATAACTGAAAGTGGTTTCTGCTTTTTTGTTGCTTGCAATGTTATTCAAATTTAAACATAGTACTTTAATTGACATAATTTTTATTATTTATTATCCTCAAAATACTAATTTTAAAGGGACAATCTACTCCAGAATTTTTTTTGTTTAAAAATATAGATAATGCCTTTATTACTCATTCCCCAGTTTTGCATAACCAACACGGTTATATTAATATACGTTTTACCTTTTTGATTACCTTGTATCTAATCTAAGCCTCTGCAGACGGCCCCCTTATTTCAGTTCTTTTGACACACTTGCATTTTAGCCAATCAGTGCCCTCTCATAAGTAACTCCATGGGTATGAGTACAAAGTTATCTAATTGGCACACATGAACTAACACCCTCTAGCTGTGAAAGACTGTCAAATGCATTCAGATAAGAGGTGGCCTTCAAGGGCTTAGAAATTAGAATATGAGCCTACCTAGGTTTAGCTTTCAACTAAGAATACTAAGAAAACAAAGAAAATTTGATTATTAAAGTAAATTTGAAAGTTGTTTAAAATGGCATGCCCTATCTGAATCATGAAAGTTTAATTTTGACTAGACTGCCCCTTTAAATTAATATAAAGAAGTAATGAAATGCTCGAAAGTGTTGGAATATTTTATTATTGCACTATTGCTTGCAGAGAACTATTTTTTTAAACACACAGGCCTAGATTTAGAGTTGGGCGGTAGCCATCAAAACCAGCGTTAGAGGCTCCTAACGCTGGGTTTAGGCTACCGCCGGTATTTGGAGTCAGTCAGGAAAGGGTCTAACGCTCACTTTGCAGCCGCGACTTTTCCATACCGCAGATCCCCTTACGTCAATTGCGTATCCTATCTTTTCAATGGGATCTTTCTAATGCCGGTATTTAGAGTCGTGTCTGAAGTGAGCGTTAGAATTCTAACGACAAAACTCCAGCCGCAGAAAAAAGTCAGTAGTTAAGAGCTTTCTGGGCTAACGCCGGTTTATAAAGCTCTTAACTACTGTGCTCTAAAGTACACTAACACCCATAAACTACCTATGTACCCCTAAACCGAGGCCCCCCCCACATCGCCGCCACTCTATAAAAAATTTTTAACCCCTAATCTTCCGCTCCGTACACTGCCGCCAACTACGTTATCCCTATGTACCCCTAATCTGCTGCCCCTAACACCGCCGACCCCTATATTATATTTATTAACCCCTAATCTGCCCCCCACAACGTCGCCTCCACCTGACTACACTTAATAACCCCTAATCTGCCGTCCGCACACGGCCGCCAGCTACATTATAGCTATGTACCCCTAATCTGCTGCCCCTAACACCGCCGACCCCTATATTATATTTATTAACCAATAAACTGCCCCCACAACGTCGTCTCCACCTGCCTACACTTATTAACCCCTAATCTGCCGAGCGGACCGCACCGCTATTATAATAAAGTTATTAACCCCTAATCCGCCTCACTCCCGCCTCAATAACCCTATAATAAATAGTATTAACCCCTAATCTGCCCTCCCTAACATCGCCGACACCTAACTTCAAGTATTAACCCCTAATCTGCCGATCGGAGCTCACCGCTACTCTAATACATTTTTTAACCCCTAAAGCTAATTTTAACCCTAACCCTAACACCCCCCTAAATTAAATATAATTTTATTCTAACGAAATAAATTAACTCTTATTAAATAAATTATTCCTATTTAAATCTAAATACTTACCTGTAAAATAAACCCTAATATAGCTACAATATAAATTATAATTATATTATAGCTATTTTAGGATTAATATTTATTTTACAGGCAACTTTGTATTTATTTTAACCAGGTACAATAGCTATTAAATAGTTAAGAACTATTTAATAGCTAAAATAGTTAAAATAATTACAAAATTACCTGTAAAATAAATCCTAACCTAAGTTACAATTAAACCTAACACTACACTATCAATAAATTAATTAAATACAATACCTACAATTATATACAATTAAACCTAACACTACACTATCAATAAATTAATTAAATACAATATCTACAATTATCTACAATTAAACCTAACACTACACTATCAATAAATTATTTAAATACAATACCTACAAATAACTACAATGAAATAAACTAACTAAAGTACGAAAAATAAAAAAGAACTAAGTTACAAAAAATAAAAAAATATTTACAAACATTAGAAAAATATTACAACAATTTTAAACTAATTACACCTACTCTAAGCCCCCTAATAAAATAACAAAGCCCCCCAAAATAAAAAATGCCCTACCCTATTCTAAATTAAAAAAGTTCAAAGCTCTTTTACCTTACCAGCCCTGAACAGGGCCCTTTGCGGGGCATGCCCCAAAGAATTCAGCTCTTTTGCCTGTAAAAAAAACACATACAATACCCCCCCAACATTACAACCCACCACCCACATACCCCTAATCTAACCCAAACCCCCCTTAAATAAACCTAACACTAAGCCCCTGAAGATCTTCCTACCTTGTCTTCACCTCACCGGGTCCCGATCTGTCCAGAAGAGCCTCCGATGTCTTGATCCAAGCCTAAGCGGGGGGCTGAAGAGTGACGTCCATCCTCGGGCTGAAGTCTGGATCCAAGCGGCGGCTGAAGAAATCCATCATCGGCTGAAGTCGGAAGTCCATCATCGGGATGAAGTCTTCTATCAAGCCGCATCTTCAATCATCTTTCTTCTGGAGCGGAGCGGAGCCATCTTCTTTCCAACTGACGCGGATCCAACCTCTTCAACCGACGCCTACTCGCCGAATGATGGTTCCTTTAAATGACGTCATCCAAGATGGCGTCCCTCGAATTCTGATTGGCTGATAGGATTCTATCAGCCAATCGGAATTAAGGTAGGAATATTCTGATTGGCTGATGGAATCAGCCAATCAGAATCAAGTTCGATCCTATTGGCTGATCCAATCAGCCAATCAGATTGAGCTTGCATTCTATTGGCTGTTCCGATCAGCCAATAGAATGCGAGCTCAATCTGATTGGCTGATCGAATCAGCCAATCAGATTGAACTTGATTCTGATTGGCTGATTCCATCAGCCAATCAGAATATTCCTACCTTCATTCCGATTGGCTGATAGAATCCTATCAGCCAATCGGAATTCGAGGGATGCCATCTTGGATGACGTCATTTAAAGGAACCGTCATTCGGCGAGTAGGCGTCGGTTGAAGAGGTTGGATCCGCGTCGGTTGGAAAGAAGATGGCTCCGCTCCAGAAGAAAGAAGATTGAAGATGCTGCTTGTTAGAAGACTTCATCCCGATGATGGACTTCTGACTTCAGCCGATGATGGATTTCTTCAGCCGCCGCTTGGATCCAGACTTCAGCCCGAAGATGGATGTCACTCTTTAGCCCCCCGCTTGGGCTTGGATCAAGACATCGGAGGCTCTTCTGGACAGATTGGGACCCGGTGAGGTGAAGACAAGGTAGGAAGATCTTCAGGGGCTTAGTGTTAGGTTTATTTAAGGGGGGTTTGGGTTAGATTAGGGGTATGTGGGTGGTGGGTTGTAATGTTGGGGAAGGTATTGTATGTGTTTTTTTTACAGGCAAAAGAGCTGAATTCTTTGGGGCATGCCCCTCAAAGGGCCCTGTTCAGGGCTGGTAAGGTAAAAGAGCTTTGAACTTTTTTAATTTAGAATAGGGTAGGGCATTTTTTATTTTGGGGGGCTTTGTTATTTTATTAGGGGGCTTAGAGTAGTTGTAATTAGTTTAAAATTGTTGTAATATTTTTCTAATGTTTGTAAATATTTTTTTATTTTTTGTAACTTAGTTCTTTTTTATTTTTCGTACTTTAGTTAGTTTATTTCATTGTAGTTATTTGTAGGTATTGTATTTAAATAATTTATTGATAGTGTAGTGTTAGGTTTAATTGTAGATAATTGTAGATATTGTATTTAATTAATTTATTGATAGTGTAGTGTTAGGTTTAATTGTAGATAATTGTAGGTATTGTATTTAATTAATTTATTGATAGTGTAGTGTTAGGTTTAATTGTAACTTAGGTTAGGATTTATTTTACAGGTAATTTTGTAATTATTTTAACTAGGTAACTATTAAATAGTTATTAACTATTTAATAGCTATTGTACCTGGTTAATATAATTACAAAGTTGCCTGTAAAATAAATATTAATCCTAAAATAGCTACAATATAATTATAATTTATATTGTAGCTATATTAGAGTTTATTTTACAGGTAAGTATTTAGCTTTAAATAGGAATAATTTATTTAATAATAGTTAATTTATTTCGTTAGATAAAAATTATATTTAACTTAGGGGGGTGTTAGGGTTAGGGTTAGAATTAGCTTTAGGGGTTAATACATTTATTAGAATAGCGGTGAGCTCCAGTCGGCAGATTAGGGGTTAATGTTTGAAGTTAGGTGTCGGCGATGTTAGGGAGGGCAGATTAGGGGTTAATACTATTTATTATAGGGTTATTGAGGCGGGAGTGAGGCGGAATAGGGGTTAATAACTTTATTATAATAGCGGCGCGGTCCGGTCGAAGATTAGGGGTTAATAAGTGTAGGCAGGTGGAGGCGAAGTTGTGGGGGGCAGATTAGGGGTTAATTAATATAATATAGGGGTCGGCGGTGTTAGGGGCAGCAGATTAGGGGTACATAGGGATAATGTAAGTAGCGGCGGTTTACGGAGCGGCAGATTAGGGGTTAAAAAATATATGCAGGTGTCAGCGATAGCGAGGGTGGCAGAATAGGGGTTATTAAGTGTAAGGTTAGGGGTGTTTAGACTCGGGGTACATGTTAGAGTGTTAGGTGCAGACGTAGGAAGTGTTTCCCCATAGAAAACAATGGGGCTGCGTTAGGAGCTGAACGCGGCTTTTTTGCAGGTGTTAGGTTTTTTTTCAGCTCAAAATGCCCCATTGTTTTCTATAGGGGAATCGTGCACGAGCACGTTTTTGAAGCTGGCCGCTTCCGTAAGCACCGCTGGTATCTAGAGTTGCAGTGGCGTTAAATTATGCTCTACGCTCCCTTTTTGGAGCCTAACGCACTGAAAACCCAGCCATTTTGTGAACTCTAAATACCAGCGGTATTTAAAAGGTGCGTGGGAAAAAAAGCATGCGTAGCTAACGCACCCCTTTGGCCGCAGAACTCTAAATCTAGGCGTAAAGGAGTTAAACAAATAATTTTAGTTAGCTGCACTGACATATAAACAAGAGACAACAACAGAACTCAACCTCCCAGTGAGAGTTTGTTGTTAGTGCTTGGAATACAATGAATTCTTAACTATTAAATCAATCAAAAGTCAGTAGCTAAGCCATGGTATTTATATTTATATAGATATAAAGAAAGAGAAAGAGAGAGAGAGAGAGAGAGAGAGAGGAGGAGGTGAGGAGACCGTTATGCATACAGAGAGATAATATAAGGTGGTCCACACTTTCTACAGGCTTAGCCCATTTAAATTGTCATTTTTTTAGACCAAATTTTATGGGTTTAAGGAGCAACAATATTTTTTCTAAATACAAAAATACATATATAGGCTTCATTTTGCAAATATGTAATAATCTGCAACTATAACAAGTTTCTAGAAACACACTATGAGGAAACCAGTTTTACAATACACTGTCCCTTTAACAACACATCAACAAGAACAGAAAGACTACAGTATTCAATGCAAGATAAACACAATTTCACCAGAGTTACTCACACAATGTAGAGCTTCAATAGCTCTAAGATACAAACTCAATACCAGAAACTTTAAGAAATTGAAACTGTTCAGTTAAATTTTATTCTACAGAATTAGATGCCTAAAAACACATTGGCCTAGATTTAGAGTTTGGCGTTAGCCGGGAAAACCAGCGTTAGAGGCTCCTAACGCTGGTTTTAGGCTACCTCCGGTATTTGGAGTCACAAAGGGTCTAACGCTCACTTTTCAGCCGCGACTTTTCCATACCGCAGATCCCCTTACGTAAATTGCGTATCCTATCTTTTCAATGGGATTTTTCTAACTCCGGTATTTAGAGTCGTGTCTGAAGTGAGCGTTAGAAATCTAACGACAAAACTCCAGCCGCAGAAAAAAGTCAGTAGTTAAGAGCTTTCTGTGCTAACGCCGGTTTATAAAGCTCTTAACTACTGTGCTCTAAAGTACACTAACACCCATAAACTACCTATGTACCCCTAAACCGAGGTCCCCCCACATCGCCGACACTCGATTATTTTTTTTTAACCCCTAATCTGCCGACCGCCACCTACGTTATACTTATGTACCCCTAATCTGCTGCCCCTAACACCGCCGACCCCTATATTATATTTATTAACCCCTAACCTGCCCCCCACAACGTCGCAGCCAGCTACCTACAATAATTAACCCCTAATCTGCCGACCGCAAAGCGCCGCCACCTACGTTATACTTATGTACCCCTAATCTGCTGCCCCTAACACCGCCGACCCCTATATTATATTTATTAACCCCTAATCTACCCCCCTCAACGTCCCCTCCACCTGCCTACACTTATCAACCCCTAATCTGCCGAGCGGACCGCACCGCTATTATTATAAAGTTATTAACCCCTAATCCGCCTCACTAACCCTATAATAAATAGTATTAACCCCTAATCTGCCCTCCCTAACATCACCGACACCTAACTTCAAACATTAACCCCTAATCTGCCGACTGGAGCTCACCGCTATTCTAATAAATGTATTAACCCCTAAAGCTAAGTCTAACCCTAACACTAACACCCCCTAAATTAAATATAATTTTAATCTAACGAAATTAATTAACTCTTATTAAATAAATTAATCCTATTTAAAGCTAAATACTTACCTGTAAAATAAATCCTAATATAGCTACAACATAAATTATAATTATATTATAGCTATTTTAGGATTAATATTTTTTTTACAGGTAACTTTGTATTTATTTTAACCAGGTACAATAGCTATTAAATAGTTAAGAACTATTTAATAGCTAAAATAGTTAAAATAATTACAAATTTACCTGTAAAATAAATCCTAACCTAAGTTACAATTAAACCTAACACTACACTATCAATAAATTAATTAAATAAAATACTTACAATTACCTACAATTAAACCTAACACTACACTATCAATAAATAAATTAAATACAATACCTACAAATAACTACAATGAAATAAACTAACTAAAGTACAAAAAATAAAAAAGAACTAAGTTACAAAAATAAAAAAATATTTACAAACATAAGAAAAATATTACAACAATTTTAAACTAATTACACCTACTCTAAGCCCCCTAATAAAATAACAAAGCCCCCCAAAATAAAAAAATGCCCTACCCTATTCTAAATTACTAAAGTTCAAAGCTCTTTTACCTTACCAGCCCTGAACAGGGCCCTTTGCGGGGCATGCCCCAAGAAGTTCAGCTCTTTTGCCTGTAAAAAAAAACATACAATACCCCCCCCCAACATTAAAACCCACCACCCACATACCCCTAATCTAACCCAAACCCCCCTTAAATAAACCTAACACTAAGCCCCTGAAGATCATCCTACCTTGTCTTCACCTCACCGGGTATCACACCGATCCGTCCTGGCTCCGATATCTTCATCCAACCCAAGCGGGGGCTAGACATCCACTGAAGAAGTCCAGAAGAGGGTCCAAAGTCTTCATCCTATCCGGGAAGAAGAGTAGATCCGGACCGGCAACCATCATCTTCCAAGTGGGTGGTGGGTTTTAATGTTGGGGGGGGGGTATTGTATGTTTTTTTTTACAGGCAAAAGAGCTGAACTTCTTGGGGCATGCCCCGCAAAGGGCCCTGTTCAGGGCTGGTAAGGTAAAAGAGCTTTGAACTTTAGTAATTTAGAATAGGGTAGGGCATTTTTTTTATTTTGGGGGGCTTTGTTATTTTATTAGGGGGCTTAGAGTTGGTGTAATTAGTTTAAAATTGTTGTAATATTTTTCTTATGTTTGTAAATATTTTTTTATTTTTTGTAACTTAGTTCTTTTTTATTTTTTGTACTTTAGTTAGTTTATTTCATTGTAGTTATTTGCAGATATTGTATTTAATTAATGTATTGATAGTGTAGTGTTAGGTTTAATTGTAGGTAATTGTAGATATTTTATTTAATTAATTTAATGATAGTGTAGTGTTAGGTTTAATTGTAACTTAGGTTAGGATTTATTTTACAGGTAATTTTGTTATTATTTTAACTAGGTAGCTATTAAATAGTTCTTAACTATTTAATAGCTATTGTATCTGGTTAAAATAATTACAAAGTTACCTGTAAAATAAATATTAATCCTAAAATAGCTATAATATAATTATAATTTATAGTGTAGCTATATTAGGATTTATTTTACAGGTAAGTATTTAGCTTTAAATAGGAATAATTTATTTAATAAGAGATAATTAATTTCGTTAGATGTAAATTATATTTAATTTAGGGGGGTGTTAGTGTTAGGGTTAGACTTAGCTTTAGGGGTTAATACATTTATTAGAATAGCGGTGAGCTCCAGTCGGCAGATTAAGGGTTAATAATTGAAGTTAGGTGTCGGCGATGTTAGGGAGGGCAGATTAGGGGTTAATACTATTTATTATAGGGTTAGTGAGGCGGATTAGGGGTTAATAACTTTATTATAGTAGCGCTCAGGTCCGCTCGGCAGATTAGGGGTTAATAAGTGTAGGCAGGTGGAGGCGACGTTGTGGGGGGCAGATTAGGGGTTAATAAATATAATATAGGGGTCGGCGATGTTAGGGCAGCAGATTAGGGGTACATAGGGATAATGTAAGTAGCGGCGGTTTACGGAGCGGCAGATTAGGGGTTAATAATAATATGCAGGGGTCAGCGATAGCGGGGGCGGCAGATTAGGGTTAATAAGTGTAAGGTTAGGGGTGTTTAGACTCGGGGTACATGTTAGGGTGTTAGGTGCAGACTTAGGAAGTGTTTCCGCATAGCAAACAATGGGGCTGCGTTAGGAGCTGAACGCAGCTTTTTTGCAGGTGTTAGATTTTTTTTCAGCTCAAACAGCCCCATTGTTTTCTATGGGGGAATCGTGCACGAGCACGTTTTTGAGGCTGGCCGCGTCCGTAAGCAACTCTGGTATCGAGAGTTGAAGCTGCGTTAAATATGCTCTACGCTCCTTTTTTGGAGCCTAACGCAGCCTTTATGTGGACTCTCAATACCAGAGTTATTTTTATGGTGCGGCCAGAAAAAAGCCGGCGTTAGCTTTTTGGGTCGTTACCGACAAAACTCTAAATCTAGCCGAATAAGGGCACTCATGGAATCACACTTGTAACTTAAAACAACACAAAGATTTTGTAGCAAACTCCTAAAACCACTGTCTCTTTCTTGATGTGAAGTTTTGTCACATGAATGTGCCCTCCTTTTTATGATGTAAGGACAATCCTAAGTACATTTCAATTCCACCGATTGTAGCGGCTTTACAACATATTATTGTGAAAATATCTATTAAAAACTTTTTGAAGTTTCTATTTTATTGTTTTGAATCACATTTTTTTAAGTATATTAAAATGTATTAATTAATGTATATTTATTTTTTAAGTAAAATTATTCTTTTACTTTGTTCACTCACTGTTTTGTATATTTATTTATTTATTTGCAATGCAAATGCTAATTTATCACTATGACAAAGTACATGACAACCTTCATTTTACGGTCTGACAGAACATTTACACTTGGAAGATTCTAGTTAAAATGACATTAAAGCGACAACACAATAAAGCAAGCAGCTGATAAGAGTTTGGTGTATTCAAAGCTGCTGCATGCTTATACTTTCAAACAGGCTGGTCTCTTCCTCATAAACTGTGAGGTTGATCTCTGTTGCTGACTCTTGTTTGCATAGTGTTTCTATAGCTAATACTGCAACATTTCTATTAAAGGAACACTGAACCCAATTTTTTTTCTTTCTTGATTCAGATAGAGCATGCAATTTTAAGCAACTTTCTGATTTACACCTATTATCAATTTTTCTTAGTTCTCCTGCTTTCTTTATTTGAAAAATAAGGCATCTAAGCTATGTTTTGGTTCAGGACCATGGAAAGCACTTGTTTATTGGTGCATGCATTTATCCACCAATCAGTAAGAACAACCCAGATTGTTCACCAAAAATGGGCTGGCATCTAAACTTACATTCTTGCATTTCAAATAAAGATACCAAGAGAATGAAGACAATTTGATAATAGGAGTAAATAAGAAAGTTGTGTAAAATCGCATGCTCTATCTGAATCCCAAAAGAAAAAAATTGGGTTCAGTGTCCATTTAACAGTGTAGTTGGCGGTTCAAGAAGCAAAAGCAGGTGTTTCAAATGAAAAGATAAAGATAAATTATCTATTTGTAAACAAGATAATGCTCTCCAGCCATTAAAAAAGATAATGTGTCCTTTTAAGCTGTTAATCTATTTCCTTTAAAATACATTTTTAATTTAGGTTTTCAGTATATTCTCTGGTTTTGCACACTGTGCTGAAAGTGAATGATTTAGTGTTGGATAACACAGGGATTAAGCTGCCCCTTGTTTTAAACTGACCACCTCATGCTAGAGGCTGTTTTTGTTGTTTGTTTTTCTCCTCTTATCATAGCTAAGAATGATTCCAGAAGTGTTCACTGTCAACAAATGTTATTTGGCAAAGGTCAACTCAGTGTCATTCAGCCCCTGTGCATTTACAAATGAGCTTTGTAGTTTGCCAGTGTACGGTAACCCTAACACCTCAGGTGTTTATATTTTCTGCAAACAGGAAGCTAAAATAACACACTTGTTATCATTAAATACTTTGGCCACCTGAGATAATTCAAGAACATCTGGATTTACTGCATTTGGATAGGGTAAACCAGTGAATGGCTACTTTTGCAGACTTTTGCAGACTTTGCCAGCATGGAAAGAATACAAAATGCAGCCAATCAAAAAATACAATTGCAAAAACTGTGCTTGTACTATTCTAGAGTGACCAATGTAAAATTCTGTAACCTGAGATTGCAAAGTTATTGCTTAGAGCAGTTTGCAGTCTCACTTTTAACTCTTTGGACCAGATTAGAAGTGAAGCACTATTTAACTCTCCCGCTTGATAGTTAACACCGGTAAAAGCAAGCTTTTTGAGCGCATCTGGTTGTGCTTTTATTACAAGTTAAAAGTAATCTGTTTTCACGCGTAAAATGCCAAACTTAAAATATTGCACGTGTGATAAACTTTTCCCCCATAAAAGTAAAGGGAGCAAAAAAGTGGTAAAAAAAATATCACCCAACTACATATATACATATGTACAGACATATAAACATATATACATAAATACTGTACATATCCATATTTAGATATTTTTGTGCAATTTAGTTTTTTAATAATGTTTATTAGATGGTGTTATTATGAGTGTAACTGTACTCTGCGATGTGTGTTTCATGTGTATGTGTATATAAATAAATAAAAAAAAAAATATAATATATATATATATATATATATATATATATATATATATACTTTATATATATATAGTACCACCGAAGAATGCACTCTCAGGCTTTTCTCAAAGTGAACAGCAAAGGGTTATTAAACTTTTTCAGGGAGATTTCATCCCCGTCATCAGAATAATTAAAGTGTAAAAATCTCACACTTCTATAGTGCATGCAATCAAATATCAAATGCGTACATACCCCATCCAGATTCATGTCGCGCCAAACAATCTATCTTGGAACGCAAACATGCGTTCCATCGTTGCACGGAACCGGAAGTGGATATATATCACTTCCGGTTGTATACAAAAGTGACAGAAAATAAACATGTAAAACGTAATAACAAGTCAACTTGGACAAGCAACAACATCATCATCCTTTAGCGCTATGTGCCTCAAACAAAATGTGTGTTTTTATTAAAAATCTGAGCAAAGTATCATCGTTCTTCTGTTAGTATGCTTCCAGTATTTACCCGTTACCAAGGATACCAACCCGTTGCCATAGCAGCCAACCTAAATAGCATACGGGTAAATAGAGCTCATATGTTTTTAATATCTGCTCAATGCTGTAGTCATTATGTATTACAAGTGTATCTGGTAAGTAATATCGCCTTACTTAGCAGGCTATGGTAGATCCATGATGTTCACATTGCCTCGAAGCAGAGGTTCGTTTATGTACCTAATATTGCAATATAAGCAACTATATTGTGTATATTTCTTTTCCGTTGCCGTAGCAACCCTTATAGAAAAAAATTAAACAAATCGGGGGGGGGGGGGGGGGGGACACCTCTATGTTACCTCACATTATACATAGTGAAAGTAAAGGGTGTAATCCTAACTTGTTGTTGCAAATAAAATACAAAAACATGTCTAGTGTATAAATAAACATAATAGAAATCTCTAAATATATATCACCACACCCTACTCAGTCTAGTGCATATCTATATACATTATATTTCATCCTGCAACATATATGCATATATGCAAGGACAAAGACTAGTTTACCCTGTGATACATTAGGCAAGACGATCCTATCTATGGTTTCTATCAATACATAGGTACATGGCAAACTACATTCTTGATATAGGTAGAAACAGCGGTTATATTCATTCTCTCAATTCAATGCCTTGACACCAACGTATCTTCAACATCCCACTCAAAAATGGGCATACGACCATCACAAGCTAAGATGGACATTTTGGATAATAGTATATATAAGTGAGTGACAATTCATCATGGCATGGCCCCGATAGCAATGTGATTGGGGTACCCCCTCTCTACTGACAATAAAGGGATGGTATTAGAAAATGCACCTGCAATATCTTGCAGATGCATACCTACCCAACCTCAAGGGGTCATGTCTCCATGGTATACACCCCTGGTATGTAATACCTATCCTTAAAGCCTTAAGGATACATAGTCCCCAGTCTATATATCCACTGTGCCTCATGGATTAGTAATGTTTTGTTCCTGTCAATTAGGGATGTGATCGATGATTATTTATCGAATAGAAGACACTGGATGTGACTTCTGAGCACAATGTCTTGTGACAGGTTGTTCTGATTCTCCTTTGTCAAGTGCTTGTCGAATCGCCGTTCTATGATTATCCATTCGTTCCCGCAAAGTCCCTTTTGTCTTTCCGACATAGATACTTGAACATAGAGAGAAGAGCAGGAAGACAACATGTGTGATTTTGCATGGTAGAGAATATCTTATTGTAAACCACTTGTTGGTATGGGGATGGTGAAATATTTTGGTTGCAATGAGCTCATTGCATTTATATGATCCCTTTATGTTCTCTCTGGGCCTTGTTAGATAACAATGTTTGGGGTCCGTTTTGACCAATAGATCATGTAGGTTGGTACCTCTTTTATATCCCAGCATGGGTCTAAGATTTTGTGCAAAGTCCAATTTAGGGTCAGAGATCACTAATGGCCAATGTGTTTTCAAAATTCTGCCTGCATTGGTGGTATTAGGTGAAAAGGTAGTTGCGAGAATAAGTCTGTTCTCATCAGCTACTTTATCCCTCTGTCTGGTCAGGTCATCTTGTGTCAGTTCTTAAACCTCTTCCAGAATGGAGTTGACCAATTTTGGTCTGTATCCCCTTTGGTAGAATTGTATATCTTACTCCTTCCAACTGGGAGACCCCTAGCTCTTTTTCTGAATTGTTCCTGATTGCTCTAATCATTTGGGATTTAACTATGCCTCAAAGTAAAGATGGAGGGTGGCAGCTATCTTCCCACAGGATAGAGTTCATGTCAGTCGGTTTATTGTACAATATCATTCCAAGTGTGTTGTCAGACAGGTATATGCTAAGATCCAAGAAGTGTATTTGGTTCTCATCCACTATCATCTTACATCTTACTGTAGTGTCTGTGTTGTTAATTGCCTCAAACCATGTAAGTAGTCTTTCTGTGCCCCCTCTCCAAATAAAAAACACATCATCTATATATCTTCGATAGAAGATATTAGATTTGTCACTGGTGCTCTAAAGATATCTATCCTCAATGTAGGACATGAATATATTGGCATAGGATGGGGCCATATTCGACCCCATCACTTTCCCTGCTACTTGGAGGTAGAACCTTTGTTCAAACCTAAAGTAGTTCTTAGTTAGGCAGAATTCAATTAGCATCAATAGAAATTCAATGGGTGGTCCCCTGTAGTTCTGAGTATTCTGTAAGTGTTCCATCACTGCCGCCAGTCCTGTCTTATGGGAAATGATAGTGTACAGGCAATTTACATCAAGAGTAACTGGGAGATCAACCCCTGAACCTGTACCTCCCTTAGTAGCCTGATAAGGTAATTTGTGTCCAAGAGAAAAGAGCGTATTCGTCTTACTATTGGCTGTAACACCACATCAACATACTGGGCTACCGGTTGTAAAAGGGATTCAACAGCTGAGATAATTGGGCGTCCTTGGTGTTTGTTCAACGTTTTGTGTATTTTGGGGATCGTATATAAGATGGGGATTTTGGGATAATCTGTCAGGCAAAAATCTTGAATTTGTTCAGAGATAAAACCTTGCTCAAACCCAAATTGTATAAGATCATTCAATTGTTTTTTGAAGAGATGAGTAGGGTTTGTGGTCAATTGTTTATATGTACCCATGTCTAACAACTGATGTCCAAGATGTCACCTCTATAGTCTGCATAGTTTAACAGCACTATGGTGCCGCCCTTGTCTGCCGGTCTTATGACAATAGAGGTGTCAGATTGGAGAGTTTAAATGGCGTCCATCTATATTTTACTTAGATTGTGTTTGCATGCCTTATTCATGCGTTCATTTTCCATATCCTGTGTAACCAACCTAATAAAGGTCTTGGTACTTGCTACAATTTTTATGCTCAAAAAAACTTGTTTTTTTACATTTAAAATCAAAAAGACGTGTTTCATTATGTGTAGTTTGTTTATGTTGAAAATATTCCTTAACTTTAAGTGTTTTATTAAGTTTGTAAATATCCAATTTGAGGTTTAATTCAGAAATACTTGTATTTGGCACAAAAGATAAGCCTTTATTGAGTGCCTGTCATTCAGAGGGTGTCAGTACATGTGTGCTCAAATATATATATATATATATATATATATATATATATATATATATATATATATATATATATATATATATATCAAAATGATAAATGCATTGCAGTGTACAGTAATACCTTTCTGATTGGACTAACATTACACAGTAAAAGTTAAGCTTTCAAAAGTTAACTTTCTTCCTCAGGTCTGAAGCAATACTGATTAATATATATAGCTTTAGACCTGAGGACTGAGGAATAGGGGGGATTCTCGAAAGCTTGTTTTTTACTATGTAATGTTAGTCTAATAAAAAAAGGTATTACTGCATACTGCAATACTCTTGTTATTTTGATATTAAACTACTGGACTAATACGGCTACTATAATCTATATATATATATAATATATAACAAGCCACTGAGCTGTTGTTTGTTCCTGGCAGATTGCTTCTCTTTCTGTATGTATTTGTATTATAACCCTGGGGAAAGTCTCGCTAAGGGTGATGGGGGAAACCAGACATGGACTCCTTGCCCAATGTGCTTAGAGGAATATGGCTGCAACTCACTGACAAGGCCCAAAGAAGGCTGAAACAACTGTCCGGGGTTGCCATTTTCCATGTTCAGGGGAGAATTGCCTGGTATTTTGGGTCTGGACTGACCTTGTTAGGATCAGATGGATATCACCTTTAAAAACACACACACACATATATATATATATATATTTATATATATATATATATATATATATATATATATATATATATATATATATATTCACAATGTAACTTGTTTTATAAAGAGAAGACACTGTTTAGTGGTTAAACAAAATAAAAAAAACATTTTTAAAGTCAAAAATCGTAGCTTATAATGTTTTAACTTTAATATTACGCTTAATACAAATCAAATGTTGCAGTTTTCATTGCACTGTACCTTAAATTTGCTGCTATTTTTATAAAAGCTTGCCACCTTTAAAGTTGCAATAAAAAACTGTGAGAACTGTAGAGCGGAAATGTTTATAGAATTACGGTAGGATTTGAGAGACAATTTCATATACACCCATGTTCAGCCCATTTTACAATAAAACAACAATTACTCTTTGTATTTTTTTTTGCACTGTTGTTTTGCTTATTACAGTATGTTTTTTTTTTAATGTCATCCTTTATTGACAAATGAAAACAGTTACAGGTAAATATAGGCGTTGAGTCAAATTACAGCTCCTTTTCTATAATAAGTTTGGTACCTGTGTAGCTCATATACTGGATGATTAATTATAACAATAAACCAATAACTTGAAGTACCCTAAAGAAACAATGAGTAATGTTCGCTCACCGAAGTGTCGCTCAGAGAGTTTCAGAACCATGCATCACAAGTCTCCTAGGTCCACTAGCGGAGGCGCGAGCAGGAAAGCTGAAGAATCAGAGTTTGGAAGTATAGATATAGGGAATTTTTACCGTGGGGGATAGGTAGTAGGGAGTTGAACTGGGGAGGGTACCCTGACTCCAATATCGGGTAGTGAGAATGTGTTTCTTCTGTATGTAATCTCTAGCTATCTGTAATTGTCGAGTCTCTGGGTGTAGAGGTTAAATTAGTGTCTGCAAAGAAGTTTAATTTTTTTCCTCTTCAGGTAGCCGTACTCCTCCCAAGTAAGTAAGTCTGATACTTTATCCAATTATTAAGTGTTAAGGAGTATTGGGTTTTCCAATGTAAGGCAATTAAAGCTTTAGCTCCTGTCAGTCCTATTTGTAACAATGTAAGCCTAAGTTTGCATTGGTATTGTGGGAGGTCGTTCAATATTGCAATGTTGGGTGTCAGAGAAAATTAATGTGTTAGCATAGGTTTGAAGTGTCTCTCAATCTCTAGCCAAAGGGATCTGATTTTATCACAGTTCCACATGTGGAGATAACTGCCTCTCTTGTTACATCCTCGCCAACACCTATCACTAGCATCTGGACTGTAACCAGGAAGGAGTAAAATACCAATGCATTAGGACCTTAAAGTTTAACTCTATTGATTGAGGGGACATTGAGGCTTTTTTAGTGAGTTTAAATATTCTTGCCCATTCATCTTTGATCATTTTATAGATCTTCATGCCATTTCAATGCATATGTGGGGAGGTGTAAGGCATGCTCTTTTTTTAAAAGTTTTCTGGATATTGATAATGAGTTTTTTATGCAATCCTGCTTGGAACATAGGTTTTCGAAGGGCGTTAATTCTCGTAAAAAGCCTTGTCTATGTGGGGATGTGTGTATAAAATGGGCTAACTGGGAGTACTTCAACCAGCTGGAATATCTGCCTTTTGCAATTGTTGTAATATTTTCTCTAGTCTTTAATTTTCTGTTTTTGGATAAAGTTCTTAAGAGGGGTAGAATATCCCCATGCCACCACTCTACAATGGCCTTTGTCCAGGCCCCCTATAAGTGGGGAGCGAGCTCCAGAGATATGTTTCTTTCGTGCTATAATATTATCCCAGGAGTCAAAAATATGTTTATATATTGCCACTTCGGAACACCATGGAGGCCTGATTTCTCTGGCTACCCAACACAATGCTCCTACATCCGGGACTTGAAGTATATTGAAGTTCACAGATACCCAAGCCTTAGTGTCTCGAGATCGGTGCTAATCCAAGATTTGTTGTAAAATTATGGCATTGTGATAATCCGCTATGCATGGCAGGCCTAGTCCTCCATTTCCCAATGCTCGGTACATATCTTCCCTGCGAACCCTAGGTCTACTTTTTCCCCAGATAAAACAGTTAATATGTTTTTGTAGTTGTGAAATGTACCTTTTGGGAATGGGAATGGGGAGAGTGGGTTTGGAATAGGGACAAAAGGTGGCGCTATAGGACTGGAGAGGTTTTTTATAAAGTATATGTCAAAAGTCTAAATTAAATTCCACACTAAAAATATATATTACAATATACAGTATATTAAAAACTAATAAATATAATGAACAACAAGTCTTAAAAATCAATACATTTATTTAAAACATATGGAAATATATATATATATATATATATATATATATATATATATATATAAAATTCTAAATTGAACGACACTGGTGTCTGTAAAATTACTCATAACAGATGCTCATATATTAGAAAATACATGTACTAAAAACAGTTCATATAATGACAACAATTCATATAATACAACTTTACTTTCAAAATACAACTTTACTATTAAAATAATAAACCTAAGGTGCACGTTGATATCACAAATGCTTATTGTGTATTTTAAGGTTCTCAATAATATGTCAGTTAAAAAGTGGATTTAAAAGTTCATTGGCAGATTCGTCATCAAAGGGAACATGAGGGATTGGTTTGTTGAGTGTTATACCGTAGATATTACATAGGGCATTAGTATATAGTAGACACGAGTTGTAATGTATAAATTCCCAAAAAAATGTATTGAACTTGATTCCTATAAATGTGGTAACTTTGTAACAGTTGTAATAAGAATTCCTTGTTACATGTGTATCAAAAGATGCCTTAATAGCCAAAGGTGTAATTTAGATAGTCTCTTTCCTTAGACTGTGATGGGGTAACAGTTTTATCTTATAATATTGCTCTCCTTCAGATGCTGGGCTAATATTGTAGATGCTGCCAGGATTGTCTTTCTTATCCTTTGATCAATCGTGTTGGTCTCGATCTTTGTGATTGGCTCCACAACGGCTAACCCCTCAGGATAAATGATCCTAGGATTCCGTTCTGCTTAATCACTAGTTTAGATTTCCAAAAAAAGATTTGTATTGTGGATTGTATTCCAAGTGCTATATGCAAAGTTCCTGCTTTAGCGTTATTTACCGGTTCTTTTCCGTTTCACATGCAGCTGATAGTGTGTACACACATTCACTTCACAAACGGTCCAGTCAGGTGATCTACGCGTTTCGGCGGGATGCCTTTGTCAAGATTTGGAACAAGTATAAGATCCTTGGCAAGGTTGTCATCTTAATGCATTGTGTACATCCAAACTACTTGATTGATTTTGTTGCCCAAGTGCTTAAGTCTCGTTGAATGTTACGAGAGAGTGTGAGATAGTTGTCGTCAAATAATTGTGAATTAATGGGGGAAAGTTGGACGGCTAAATATTTGAGAGAATTTTTTTGTAAATCTAGGGGGCATATGGATATAATTGATTGGAACATGTGTTGCGGCAGGGTTATGTTCAAAATTTCTGATTTTTGCATATTTACCGAAAAGTGTGAGAAACAACCAAAAGTGTCAATTTCTTTAAGTACTACAGAGATAGTGTGGAGTGGGCTAGAAATTGTAAATAGTACATCATCTGCATACATTGCTACTTTGAAGTTGTGTGGGCCTATATTAATGCCCTGTATCTCTTGGTTTTGCCTGATGCAGAAGCAAAGACCTCTATTGAAAGGATAAACAGTATTGGGGACAAGGGGCATCCCTGTCTTGTACAATTCTGAATGCTGAAAAGTTTAGAGAGCATACCATTCACTTTGACTTTGGCAGTAGGGTGTGTATATAAACTAAATATGCGGGAGATCATTTTAGGGCCAAATCCTAGTAATATTAGCGTTTATTTAAAAAAAAAATCCAATTTATTCGATCAAACGCCTTCGCAGTGTCTGTGGCCATAAGGATTGCCGGAATATTGTTATATTTTGCATATGAGATCAGAGTCAACGCCCTAATAGTGTTGTCCCTAGCCTCTCTCCCCGGGACAAAGCCTACTTGATCTGTGTGTATAAGGGTTCGTAATACAGTATTAATTTGATTTGCTAAAATTTTGCCCAGGATCTTAATATCTGTGTTAAGGAGGGATATGGGTATGTAGCTTCCAGGATCAGTAGGAGGTTTATTTGGTTTGGGGATTACAGATATGTTAACATTTCCTGGGGAAGAGTGTAATTTTCATTTAGTGTGTGAAACAGTTTTAGTAGGTGTGGAGCCAGTATGTTTCTAAATGACTTGTAATATGCATTTGAGAAGCCGTCTGGGCCAGGTCTCTTTCCCGAGGGTAGATTTCTGATTGCAGTAAGTATTTCTGCAAAAGTATTTGGTGCTTCTAAGTCCTCTCTTTTGGAAGGCTGTAACTGGGGTAGATCAGCACTGCTTATATAAGCCCGCATTTGTTCTAAGTGTTCCAGTGAGTTGTTAGAATCTTGGTTATAGAGCTTGGCATAATAAGAGCTGAAGTTATTTGTTATGTTATTAGTATCGTATATGGCCTGGTTGTCTGTTGTTATTAATTTATGTATTTGTGATTTGGTTGTTTGTGTTTTCAGTAACTTAAATAAAAGTGGGCCTGCTCTGTTACCCTCATAAAAGTAAGTCTTCCTTAGACTTAGCGCTTTTCTATGTGCTTCTTTGGCAAGAATCCTATTGAGTTCCTGTCTAGTCTGTGATAATTGTTTAAATGTGGTAAGATCTGTTGTGGTGTTTTTATGCTTAAGCTCTAACCGTCCCAGTGTCATTGCTAGTGAGTTAACGGTACTGTTGTATGTTATTTTCCTAAAAGCTGTGTGTTTAATGCATTTGCCCCACAGGACTGCCTTGTGAGCCTCCCATACTAAGCTTGGGCGAGTGTCCGGATTGGCATTGATTTGGAAGTATTCTTTCAGTGATTTAGTAAGTGCTGTCATAGTGGGTGGATAGTGGAGTAGGGAATCATCCATTCTCCAAATAAATGGTACAACTGGGTGGTTTGGCAATTGTAAATTAATACATATTGAAAAATGGTCCGACCAAGAACTCGGTTGTATGTCATAGTCTTTGGCTATGGATAGGTGGTTTCTGTCTATCATAAGGTAATTAATACAAGTGTATACTGACTAAGGGTGGGAAAAAAGCTGTAATTCTTTTGAATAGGGTGTTGTATTTGCCATATGTTGATTAAAAACCCGGATGTTCAATGCACCTAAGTACAGCGTTAGTTGGTCTGGATCGTGTTGATGGGTCTAGAATTACGTTTAGGTCTCCTTCTAATATCAGTGTCCCTTTCTTATTGTCCGAAACCATTTTTAGCAACAGTATGAAGAATTTGTGTCTATTGCCATTAGGTGCGTATACGTTCACCAAAGTTACAGGTCTGTGAAAAAGAAGGCCTATCAGGATCAGTATTCTTTCCTCCGTGTCTGTCACTTTATTTTGTAAGTGGAAGTGGATATTTATATCTAGATTGTAAGTTCCCACGGGAATAGCACCCTCAATTCCCCCTGTATTTGTCTTATCATATTGTTTCGCCATTGTACTGCTATCCTTGTACCCATGGGCAGTGCTGCGGAATCTGTCAGCGCTTTATAAATAAAGAATAATAATAATAATGTATGAGAATACCCTACTGTGTGGTCTTTGGACTTGAATTTTAGGTTCTGCAGTCGTAAAATTCCGAAGAGCTATGGAGCGCTTTGTGGGGGAGTTCAGCCCTTTAGTATTTTGGGATACTATTGTAATTGTTGGATCAGTCATGATTGCGTGTGGAGTGAAATGTGTAGTTTTTGTGATGTAGGTCTTACCCTTTGCAGGTGCTCAAGTTGATGGCTCATTTGGAGTAGTCAAAATAGAGGAAGGAGGAGAGTTGGCAATGAGATGAAGCAATAGACTTTTCTCTGTTACACTGAGGCAAGTGAAAAAAAACACAATTAGTATTAACATAAATATAAAAGTAAAACAAATTTAACATCAAAAAATGAAAAACAATAAATAAAAAGCACATTTCTACAGAAGACAACTTGCAAGTTATTCCTAAACAGCTTGTGGAGTACTGTAGAACTAAAAACAGTAGTGTCATCGGGGGGATGGATTACTTGGCAATTTACTTGCCACATCCTTCCCAATGGGTGGCCCTTCTCAGGGGAAAGGAGGCATCTGAAGGTAGGGAGTAAAACTCAAGTCTACATCAACATATGCTAAACAGAAAACAGTTAAGCAGGCCTTTGGCATGACCACATGTCATCCAGAATGTCTATTTATGTCCGGTTAATTGTTATCCCATGTGTATGTAAGTTCACAATTTCAGGTGGGCTCTGCATCTGTTCCCACATTATTTGAGGTGGCTGTCAAAGTGTTCTTTCTTTTTTTTTGACTGTCACCCACTCCGGACATTGCGGTTGCAGGTTTCTTCAGGCTTTATCATCTGTGAAGTTGTCCCGCAGCAAATGCAGAGATGGCTCAGAGATTTCCAGTTGTCTGCAGAATGGTTCCAAGTCTTCCGGATCTCTATAGACATATGTCTTGTCTTCTTTCATAACTTTGATGGAAAATGGGAAGCCCCACCTGTAGGGAATTCCCAATTCAGTAAGATGAAGGGTGAGATACCTAGCTTCTTTGCATTTTGCTAGTGTAATGGGGCTGAGATCTGTATAAATCTGAAGGGAATCTTCACCAAATGTAGCGGGTGATTTTTTCCCTAGCGGCTGAGGGTGGTGGTCTCGCAATTAAAGCTCTATGAGCGCTGTCTATTATGATGTTTTCATTGTTGCCCAGTTCTAGTAGGTATTTAAACAAGTTTTTCAGATAAGACGGTATCTGGGCAGGTAGAATCTTCTCAGGTACCCCCTGATGTGTATGTTCTAGCGGCGACCTCTGTTGTCCAGTTCTTCTACTTGAGAATGTAACAGGACAATCGTAATATTCTGCTGTTGCAAGTTTAAAGTCATTGTGTGAATTGAGGTCTGCTCTGGTGATTGGACTAGGGTCATCTTCTTTATTTTGTGGGGTATTCTCCAAGGTGTCTGTAAATTCTGTTAATGGCGTGTCTGCATCGCCTGTATTGCCGAATGGTTTTAAGAATGCATTGAGCTTTCCCCCCCCCCCCACCTGGGGTTGCTGGTCTTGTCGATTTGTCTGCTCTAGTTTTATTCCTTGAAGCCAATTTAAGTAGCTGGAAAGGAATGATGGTTCCCTATATTACAGAAGCTTTGTGGTTATGCTTGGTTGTCTGGTGCCTGCTGTGTGGTGGGAAATCTCTGTGTCTGCAGTTAACCCCAAGTTAAAGCAGATAGGGTACCCCCTTTTTTATATGACTGTGCAAGTCTGCATTTTATTTGTGGGGATGTGCCTAAGGGTCTGGAACAGAGGAGATTGGTATTATAAGTGGCAGGTAGTTTCAGTATTGCCTAATGTAAGATCCCGCTGTCCTTCCTTCTGATTTGTAACTTGTGTAGGGAGTGATGTCGCTTGTCAATTATAGTCGGGTAATGCTATTTGCTCTATACACAACACTCCCTAGCTTGTTGCTAAGCCTCACCACGTTATGGTAAGGGTTGTTTACAGGGCCAGATTTCCCATTAGGCACAGTAGGCATGTGCCTACAGGTGCCTTGCAGTGAGGGGCGCCTGCCTGTCAGTAATTAAAAAAATATATATATATATATATATTTTTGTGAGGGCATTAATTTTAGTAAGAATTGTGCTGCCAGGTGCTTACAGAGTTGAGTGTTTATTGGGAATATGTTACAGCAGTTGAGGGAGCCATGAAGGAGAGAGGGGCAAATATTAAAACTAAACCCCTCCCATTTTCGCCAGGCATGTTTAGTTTCACTTTTATTTTATGTACTTCTGTTGCCTCACACAGCCAAGCTCCATGCTGATGTGTAGCAGACACTTTTTGTTGAGGAATGAAAGCTTCAAAACAACAGGTTAGGACTGTACAAGGCTTCTAATGCTGCCTAGAATGACAACATAACAAGCAGAGCACTTTAACCCCTTGGCTACCAGAGAATTGGTTGCAGTGTATTCACTTGTTATGTGCTGTATGGCATTTTTATAGCCAGGGGGTTAAATTCTGCTTCAGGTTGAATGTTTTTGTTCTATAAAGGCATTGGAGGTGTGGAGGTTATGTGGGACTAGCTGCTCTGCTCTTTATTACAAGTTGCCAATTGTGATTTACAAATTTTACAGCCTTTAGGGCACTTTGACAACAAAGTTTGTAGACTGTAAGGCTGTAAAATGTGTATGTGTGTAAACCACTCACATGGCATATTTGTTTGTATGTATGTATATGTATGTGTGTATATATATATATATATACACATACACACACATCACATAAAAAATTGTTAATCTGTTCTTTTATCAAGTAAGTGTGGTATTTTTGTATTGTGGTAAATTGAATTTCTAATTTCTAATTTTAAACACATTTGTTGACCCCTGGATTACATATAATCTACAATATTCCATGTATTCCTTTGAGAGCAACATCATATTATATTTATATTTCAGAACAAAATAAATGTAACATATGTGTGTATTTGTACCAAAAATATCAGAGTTCACAAGATTTTTTTCATGTAGTGGAAAAAATACCTACATTTTATGTTTTCTTCCACTGGCTGCACAGGTTGTTGATGAGCTTGCATGCTGCTAGTTTTGATATTGCTATTGTTTACACAAAACTGTATTTAACTCCAACAAAATGTTAAGCACATAGTCAAAGTTATCTCCAGAAAAGCAATACACTAATGGCTTGTCAATAAACATGTCCTATGAGCCCATCTGGGTCTGCACAGATGTGTATTGCTGTCTCAGAACTGACATTGACTATGTGTTTAACTCTTTTGCAAGAGGCTAACACACTTCTGTGCAAGCACTAGTGCAATATTAAAATGCTCTAGCAAACTGTCACATTTTATGTCCCTTTAAATAGGGTTTTCTTTAGAATATTTTGCATTAAAAGTTTAACATGATTTGTTTTTGTTATACATAATAGAAATTGTATGACCATTTGAGTCAAGTGAATATTGATTTTTGGTGTAGCTTCCATTACAACAAATATTGCAATTGGTGTGTGTATTTGTGTAAGTCCTCATTTTTTCTCTGCAGGTCGCGCCATCTACTAAGCAACTTCCGGTCTTGCGGTCTTCTACATCACTCTCCTACGGGATCTGAGTTTTTTAGATGCCTCTGCAGGTATTTAGGGCATGTTAGTATGCCCCTGTAGGAAGGTTTAAATGGATCAGGACAGGTCATTCCGAAGCTCTAGAAAACTGTGACCATGTTCTTCTCTGGCTGGCTCCGCCCCTACGCTTTGTATTATTAAGTACGAATTTCAATGTACTTAAATTACAATTTAAGCTGTGCCTATTTAATATTATTTATTTCTGTGTAATTTACATACAAATTTTAGCGTTCTTAATAAAATATGATTTTGGTGAACAATTTTGTTACAATTTTTGATGCACCTTCACAATATATTTTTTGCTGTATTTTTGTTTGAATGGTTCAATTATTTGTTGTGCTCGATTTTTAAAGAGCCAACATACTCCAAAATTGTTATTGTTTAAAAAGATAGGTAATCCCTTTATTACCCATTCCCCAGTTTTGCATAACCAACACTGTTATATTAATATACTTTTTACCTCTGTGATTGACTTATATCTAACCCTCTACAGACTGCCTCATTTGCTTAGTGCTATATACAGACCTGCATTTTAGCTAATTAGTGCTGACTCATGAATAACTCCACAGGAGTGAGCACAATGTTATGGCACACACAAACTAGCAGTGAGAAGCTATAAAAATGCACTGAGATAAAAATGGGGTTTAAAAGTTATAAAGCAAATAAAAAAAGTGTGTGATTAAGAGGCTGTTAATAGAGCCTTTGAAACAGGCAGAAATTTAGAGGCTTACATTTTATAAAGTATATTCATCTAACAATGTTGGTTGTGCAAAGCTGGAGAATGGGTAATAAAGGCATTATCTATTATTTTAAATAAAACATTTTTTAAAAAAGTTACATTTTCAAATAGACTAGTTATTCAGACATGGTTAGGATATATCCATGCTATACCATACCCACCAAAAATAATGTAAAAGTAATAACCATAACCGTACAATTTGAACATCATGTACTTCACAGTATGTAGACATACACAAAAAAATAAAACAACAAACTATATGTATGATATATATATATATATATATACATATATATATACAGTATATCAAAATAACAAGAGTATTGCATTCTCAAGTCTGAAGCAATACTTTTGAGAAAGGAAGGAATTCTTCCGAAAGCTTGTCCACTTATAAATGTATAGTTAGTCCAATAAAAAAGTATCATTGCTCAATGCAATACTCTTGTTATTTTGATATCTAAATCTCTGGACTAACACAGCTACTCCAATCAATGTATGTATATATATATATATATATATATATATATATATATATATATATATATATATATATATGTTTTTTGACTATAGGAGTTACAATTCAGGTTTGCTGCTCAAAAACAAGAAGTGGTGTATTCCTTTTCCACACACCTAATAAATGTAATGAAGTGCCAGCACTCAGTAGATCATGAACAAACAGCCAAAGGCAGGCCTGGACTGGCCATAGGGCATACAGAGCAACTGCCCGGTGGGCCGGCTTTTATGTGGGCCTTGCTGCTATATAGAAGCCCCACCCTCTATTAATATGGGTAACTTATCCTTCTCCTTCACTATCCTACTGTATCTTAAAAGGGTGTTAAACAGTCAGTTTCATTGTTGTATTATAAAAGCACTAAGCAGTTGCATATACAATTTTAATTATTCATCTATTTGAATGGATTGTATATTTTAGTTATATTTTACTTCCTGTCACAGCCTTACAAGGAGGAAGCCTTTGCAGGAAGGTTTATCTTAGCCTAATGTTATAAAACTTCTAGGCTAGTGAATAGACTAAACAGGGAGTCAGATTTGCTCATGTCCAGAACTGACAGACTACAAACTTACGGCTAGATTACGAGTCTTGCGTTAAACTGAAAAAGCAGTGTTAACAGTTCCTAACGCTGCTTTTTCACTACCGCTGCTATTACAAGTCTTGCAGGTTTAGGGGCACCACACACTTCTTTAGCCTTACCGCAAAACGACTTAGGTAAACTTCGTAAACCCTTTTTTTTATGGGACTTCTATAGCGCTGTTATTACGAGTCTTTCCTGGGAGGCCAAAAAGTGAGTGGTACACCCTCTACCTCCAAGATCTGTAACGCATTCTAAAGTCAGTAGTTATGAGTTTTACACTACAACGCCGTAGCATAAAACTCATAACTAAAGTGCTAAAAAGTACACCAACACCCATAAACTACCTATTAACCCCTAAACCAAGGCCCTCCCGCATCGCAGACACTATAATAAAATTTTTAACCCCTAATCTGCCGCTCTGGACATCGCCGCCACTAGAAAAAACATATTAACCCCTAAACCGCCGCACTCCCACCTTGCAAACACTAGTTAAATATTATTAACCCCTAATCTGCCGCCCCTAACATCGCCACCACCTACATTATACTTATTAACCCCTAATCTGCCGCCCCTAACATCGCCGCCACTATATTAAATTTATTAACCCCTAAACCTAAGTCTAACCCTAACCCTAACACCGCCTAACTTAAATATAATTACAATAAATCTAAATAAAATTACTATCATTAACTACATTATTCCTAATTAAAACTAAATACTTACCTATAAAATAAACTCTAAGCTAGCTACAATATAACTAATAGTTACATTGCAACTAGCTTAGGGTTTATTTTTATTTTACAGGCAAGTTTGTATTTATTTTAACTAGGTAGAATAGTTATTAAATAGTTATTAATTATTTAATTACTGCCTAGCTAAAATAAATACACATTGACCTGTAAAATAAAACCTAACACTACACGACAATTAAATAAATTAACTAAATTTAAAACAAATAAATTAAATTAAATTAGCTAAATTACAAAAAAAAAACCACTAAATTACAGAAAATAAAAAACAAATTACAGATCTTTAAACTAATTACAACTAATCTAATAGCCCTATCAAAATAAAAAAGCCCCCCAAAATAAAAAAACCCTAGCCTAAACTAAACTATCAATAGCCCTTAAAAGGTCCAAAAGTAATCAGCTCTTTTACCTGTAATAAAAAAATACAAACAACCCCCCCAATAGTAAAACCCACACAACCAACCCCCCAAATAAAATACTAACTAAAAAAACCTAAGCTTTCCCTTGCCCTAAAAAGGGCATTTGGGTGGGCATTGCCCTTAAAAGGGCATTTAGCTCTATTGCAGTCCAAAGCCCTAACCTAAAAAATAAACCCACCCAATACACCCTTAAAAAAACCTAACACTAACCCCCTGAAGATCAGCTTACTCTTCTGAAGACCGGATATCCATCCTCAAGGAAGCAGCAGAAGTCTTCATCCAACCGGGCCGAAGTCCTCAACGAAGCCGGGAGAAGTCTTCATCCAAGCCGGGCGAAGGGGTCCTCCAGACGGGCAGAAGTCTTCATAGAGACGGCATTTTCTATCTTCATCCATCCGACGCGGAGCAGGTCCATCTTCAAGACATCCAGTGCGGAGCATCCTCTTCCATCGAAGTCTTCTTACTGAATAATGGTTCCTTTAAATGATGTCATCCAAGATGGCATCCCTTAGATTTCCAATTGGCTGATAGAATTCTATCAGCCAATCGGAATTAAGGTAGAAAAAATCCTACTGGCTGATACAATCAGCCAATAGGATTGAAGTTCAATCCTATTGGCTGATACAATCAGCCAATAGGATTGAACTTGCATTCTATTGGCTGATTGAATTTAAAATCATATATATATATAATATATCCTTTCATTATGTATTTTGTCCCTTTTTCCTGTAATTCCATTCTTAAATTGTGAGCTTTTTAGTTCCTGTTACAAATAGAAGTTCCACACAGTCATTGGCCGCACACTCTAGTGACTTATTTATAACTGTCCCACAGCAGAGAAGGTAACCTAAGTTACAACATGGCAGCTCCCATTATTTAAAGGGAATTATGTTGTCAATTTTTAAACAGCTAATGAAACTTTAAAAATACATCTACATGTTATTATTAGGGCTCGATTTATGAACCAAGTTCAAAGTAGACAAAATGTAAGAAAATGGATTGGATTTACATACACTTGACCAGTTATGACGAAGCTTTACTGAGCAACAGTTACTCTAGGCAGCCTCCATCATTGTCCAAATGCAGATGTAACTTTCATTTTCACTCTATCATGAATTTCCCCAAAACTTCTATCCTAATGCATTAAACTTCAAATTTATGTATACTTCTACAGTCAATAATTTCCACTTAAAGGGATTTTAAACTTTACTGAATTAAAGGCCAGTATTACATAATACTCTTAAAAACAGGGGAACTTTAATTCATTAAAGTTTACAATGATGCTTATTTTTTAAAATACTTACCTTTGCATTATGGTAAACATAACGCCGATCTTCTGCCCACATCTTCTGCTTTCTTTAGCAGATTGATGATGAGTCCGGCTTTCTCCAATCGTTGTGTGCCCCCTTTGGCGTCCAGCTTGTTGGGCAATGCAATGATTGGAGGAAGCCGGTTTCATCATCGATATGCTAATAAAGCAGCAGATGCGGGCGGAGGATTAGTGTTATATTTACCATAATGCAAAGGATTTAAAAAAAATATACATCATTATAAACTTTAATGAATTAAAGTGCCCCTGATTTTAAGAGTATTATTTAATACTGGCCTTTAATTCAGTAAATTTTACAATCACTTTAAATATATGTTTTCAAACAAAAGAAACATATGTCAGTACATGACTTTTCCTCCGTAAAAACTCCCACTTCCTTTCGAAATATACAAAAAAAATCTTGATAAGCAAAACAGAGATCTAATTTAGGGAGACTAAAATACATAAGAGGGATGGTGCCTTATAGTCCAACCCATAGAATGGTACCCACCCAATCTATGCTTTTCACAGAAGAGGACTTTACTCTAGTATATCAGTCTGATCCAATCTAAAAGGACCAAATACCAAACATTTCTCATCTGAACAAAGGACTTGTACAGCTAACTACAGACAAACATTTTGGCCTTTATGGGCATTGTCAGTGAAGGTGCAGCTAAAACCCTCTAGGTACAGTGAGTAAGGGGTCCACATCTGGTTGCCTCCATTATGCTTAGGGGTACTCAAATGTATAAGGGAAGTGCTTAACTGGGGATGAATGGTGCTTAAAGGGACAGTCAACCATAGAATTGTTATTGTTTTAAAAGATACATAATCCCTTTATTACCCATTCCCCAGTTTTGCATAACCAACACAGTTATATTAATATACTTTTTACCTCTGTGGTTACCTTGTATCTAGGAACCTTCTTCCAGCCCCCTGATCACATGACTGTGACTGTTTATTATCTATTGTATTAAATTTAGCATTGTTTTGTGCTAAATCTTAAATAACCCCCTGTGCCTGAACACAGTGTTATCTATATGGCCCACATGTACTTTCTATCTTTTTGTGTTGAAAAGGAATTTAAAAAGCATGTGATAAGAGGCAGCCCTCAAAGGCTTAGAAATTAGCCTACCTAGGTTTAGTTTAAACTAAGAATACCAAGAGAAAAAAGCAAATTTGATGTTAAAAGTAAATTGGAAAGTCAATTAAAATTAAAAGTCCTATCTGAATAATGAAAGTTTAATTTATAATTGACTGTCCCTTTAATAGCCCACCCTATGGGAGCCCTTATTTAAAAAATGTTTAATAAAGGGTCACTAAAGAAAACATTAAACTTTAATTATTCAGATCGAGCATGTAGTTTTAAGGGATTTTCAATTCTCTAATATATATATATATATATATATATATATATATATATATATATATATATATATATATATATATATTAACTTTCTGAGGCACTAACTACTGCAGAGCAAGTGCAGGAGTTCACTGTGTATACATATACAGCTGATGGCTGTCACATGTAGATTTAAAAGTTGTCAAAAAAAATGTGATATTGCATTGACTTTTTATTTTTTATTTTTTTGATTATACAGTTCTACTGTATTTAATGGTCTTTTAACTGCAATTCACTAATTAATAGGCAAAGATAATTCCTTAATATGTTTACAAGTTTAATTCATCAGTGACCTATTTATCGTATTACATAAATGCTTTCTAATTTGAATAAAGTTACCATTAGATAACCTAATTTAGATGTTCCTGCTTTATAGATAAGCCAAGGAGTCTTCAGGCATGTATAATTACTTCAAGATTTAGACAAATTAAAAAGAAAACAATATAATGGAATCTGACAGCTGCCAAATATTTATAAAATGGCTCATCCTGGGATACTTGGAAATAAAAGTGCAAGTTTTGGAACATTTCTGTTGAAATGGAATTTAAAAGGACATGATACCCAAAAATTGAAGCACTTGAAAGTGATCAAGCCTAGCTGTATAAAGCTGGGTAGAAATTATCACCTGAGCATCTCTATTTAAAAAAGGAAGATATTTACCTCAAAATTTCCTAAGTATTCACACCCCATTGCAATATGACTTTAGGCAGCCAATCAGGATACTAGTCCCAGGACTTGCAAGGTAACGTACATCTGGCATGTCCAGACACAGTCATGTTATTTCCCTATTCAGTTTAAAGGGACATTATACACTAATTTTTTCTTTGCATAAATGTTTTGTAGATGATCTATTTATATAGCCCATAAGGTTTTGTTTCTTTTAAAAAAATGTATTGTTTTGCTTATTTTTAAATAACATTGCTCGATTTTCAGACTCCTAACCAAGCCCCAAAGTTTTAGGAGAATACCATCAGATACCTACTCCAGCTTACTCCTGTTTGTGTAAAGGGTCTTTTCATATGCAAAAAAAGGGGGAGGGAGGGTCTCTTATTTCCACTTGCAGTGGGCTTTCCAGCTACCTTTTCTAAAGAGCTAAACTGAAAGTTTTTAAACAGTTTTATACTGGATTTTGATATCAATATATGTGCATATTATTCTTTATAGTAGTGTCTATTACATGCAGTTATTTGAAAATTGGTGTATACTGTCCCTTTAAGGACGCTTATTATGAAATCTGACAAGATTTCAGAGAAATCTTATGAGATCACAGCAAAGTATAGCATTACCTCAGCACTGCTGATGCTGATTGGCTACTGTTTTTTTCCCAACTTGAAGCTGGACAGTAGCACAGTAGCTGACGTATAACTGCTACCAGAACACTTGCTCTTGTAAGCTGAAGACATTTTTTAAAATGTTTATTGAACAAAGTGTTACAGTATAATAATAAATTGACGAAGTTATACAAACTATACAATTATAATATTGAATCACACGTATTTATGTCTATTGACAAAGGAAGTTCCAGTTTCTCATCCTTGCTCCGGAATAATGCAATAGGTAATTCTCAGATGAGGAGGGTTGTCTAACTCCATGAGGGATGCTCTTGAGCAGGTGCACTACTTTCTTGTGTGTAGAATAAGACGTAAATGTGGTTGACTTGTGCTAAGCATTTTAATCTGAATCTTGTAATCATGAATTAATAAATAAAGTTCACCCTGTGTTTAGTCTATGTGATTGTAAGACCTTTATTGGTGGGATGAGGTGGGTGGGGGCTATGTGTGGGGTGGGTGGGGGAAGAGAGAAAAAAAAGGGGGAAGGGGTTGTAAGGGGGGAAGGTGGGGTTGTTATTGTAAGGATTAGTGTCTTAAGTGTTGGTTAGGGATATGTATTAATTCCAGTTCTCAGGGTCTTCTTCCTCCACAATTCCAACATCATCTCATGTTCTTCAATTTTGTCAAATCGGATATAGTAATATCTCTCCATCTGTAGCAGCAAGTTTACCTGGGTGGACCATTCCCCCACAGTGGGGAGTACGGGAGACTTCCATCGTCTGGGGATCAAGACTTTTACACTGTTTAGCATAAGAATCATTAGTGCATGTTTTGCTTTATCTTTAAGTTTGGGGAAGCCCATAAATAATAGTATTTCGGGCCTATTAGGTATCCAAGAACCTAGTATTGTGCTCATTCTGGCCGATACGTCTTCCAATAGCTTGCTATATTCCCGGGCACCAGATGTGAGATATAGTGCAGCTTTCCCCACAGCCCCTCCAGCATTTGCTTGTGGTTTTGGGGTAAATCTTTTGTAGCCTATGGGAGTTAGATACCAGTGTGTTACGAATTTGAGATTTGTTTCTAGGATTGTAGAGGATATGGAGGAATGTTTTGTTGTTTTGAAAGTTTGTTTCCAGTCTTGGTGTGAAATATCTGAGCCAAGCTCCCGGTGCCAAGCACTGGTGTAGCTTGGTAGAAAACTTGGTAGAGATGGAGTGTGCTGGTGGATGTTTCAGAAGGCAAAGTTTTTCAAAGGCAGTTAATTGCCTGGTGAGTTTGTGATTGTTTGCGTGTGTTTCAAAAAAATGCTTTATTTGGGCATATGTGAACCTATTTGGTAAAAGCCCGGGGTCAAGCTGAAGACATTTTAAAGTAAAATATCCTCCTTTTTTACATAGTAATGTTAAGGTGATATTTTCTTGTCAGCTCTTTACAGTTATGCTGCATCACTTTCAAGTAATTTAGCATATGGGTAATATATCCCTTTAAGGGACTCCTCAGCTGCCATAAATTGCAAGAATAAGGGGACATACATATATATATATATATAAAGTGCATAAACACAAATAAATGAATGTCTCAAAAGCATTTGAAGCATTGTTTTGCTACTTTGGAGCAGTCTATTAAAGGACCAGTCAACACATTAGATTTGCATAATCAACAAATGCAAGATAACAAGACAATGCAATAGTACTTAGTCTGAACTTCAAATGAGTAGTAGATTTTTTTTATAACAAATTTCAACATTATGTATATTTCCACTCCCCTTGTACCGTGTGATAGCAATCAGCCAATCACAAATACATATACGTATAGTCTGTGAATTCTTGCACATGCTCAGTAGGATCTGGTGACTCAAAAATTGTAAATATAAAAGACTGTGCACATTTTTTTTAATGGAAGTAAATTGGAAAGTTGTTTAAAATTACATGCTGTATCTGAATCATGAAAGTTTAATTTAACCTGAGTGTCCCTTTAATAAAACCATTGAGAAACATCTTTAGTATGTTTATTTTAGCTCCCTTTCTTGTAGCCAAGTATATATAGTAAATAAACTCCGGCGCTGATCAAGCAATTACTTAATGTAGAAGGGTCTAGGTTCTAGATCTTTCATGATGTACTTAGCCTTTAGTAAGTTACAAGAAAAACAGGCAAAATAATGAATTATAATCATAATATGCCTGATTAAATGCAGATATTTGCACTTGTTACAACAAAATGGAAATTCATTTTGTTTTCACTAAATGAATATCCAAATGAATGCCCCAAAGAAAATCAAAGAAAAAGAAAAAATACTGATGAAGCTCATTAGTATTCATTCATTTTCTTTATGTACACACATACATTCATTTTCTGTATGTACAGTATATATATAGTATATATATATATATATATATATATATATATATATATATATATATATATATATATATATATATATATATATATATATATATATATCATGGAAGGGAACTGCACTCCAAGACCGGATCAGGTACACATCCTGTGACTCAGCAACATCCAGCCCTGGGTGCTAAATAGCATTCCAAAAAAGCTGTGATGTCACCAGAGCAACAGGCAGTTAACCCCAGTCCGGAATGGGTGCAAGAAACAAAGGGGATTACAAAGAAAAAGTAATACAACACATAGAGACACCCAGCACTCAGCAGCTAGCTCACAGCTAAGATAAAATCACAACTGGAAAGGTTAGTTACCGCATCTGGCCAAATGGGAAAGCTCAGGCACCACGTCAAGGTCCTTTCCACTGCCTGAGTCCCTAACACAGCCACACCATTATGCGAGCTCACAAAGCCAAACAGACTGAGAACAAAGAAGGGGTGCACAGGTGGATGTGTACCTGATCTGGTCTTGGAGTGCAGTTCCCTTCCATGTTTTGTATTTTCTCTGGGTGATTACATCCACCTGTGCACCCCTTCTTTGTTCTCAGTCTGTTTGGCTTTGTGAGCTCGCATGATGGTGTGGCTGTGTTAGGGACTCAGGCAGTGGAAAGGACCTTGACGTGGTGCCTGAGCTTTCCCATGTCTTTTATGATTCAGATAGATCATGCGATTTTAAACAATTTCTACTTTACTTCTTGTATCATTTTCTCTTTGTTATCTTGGTATCTTTTGTTGAAAAGATGGGACATATGATTAGGAGCCGGCCCATTTCTGGAGCACTATATGTCAGCACTTTTAAAAGAATGTTTTTTATTTGCAAGAGCACTAGATGTCAGCACTACTTCCTGCCATGTGGGGCTCCAGATGCCTACCTAGGTATCTCTTCAACACAGAATATCATGGGAATTAAGCAAATTTGCTAATCAAAGTAAATTGGAAACTTTTTTAAAAATGGTTTGCTCTGTCTGTATCACAAAATAAACATTTTGTGTTTCATATCCCTTTAAGTCTATGTAATATTTCTAGAAGTTTTTCGATCTTTAGTTGTTACACTAAAATGTAAAAAAAAAAATACCAATCTGCAATATTTGTTTCCTTGTATCCCTGAGCCAAAACTGATTGAATTTCATTTTAAAGTGGCACATTGTACGTGCAAAACTGATTGAGTTTCATTCTAAAGTGGCACATTGTACGTGCAAAACTGATTGAGTTTCATTTTAAAGTGGCACATTGTACGTGCAAAACTGATTGAGTTTCATTCTAAAGTGGCACATTGTACGTGCAAAACTGATTGAGTTTCATTCTAAAGTGGCACATTGTACGTGCAAAACTGATTGAGTTTCATTTTAAAGTGGCACATTGTACGTGCAAAACTGATTGAGTTTCATTTTAAAGTGGCACATTGTACGTGCAAAACTGATTGAGTTTCATTTTAAAGTGGCACATTGTACGTGCAAAACTGATTGAGTTTCATTTTAAAGTGGCACATTGTACGTGCAAAACTGATTGAGTTTCATTCTAAAGTGGCACATTGTACGTGCAAAACTGATTGAGTTTCATTCTAAAGTGGCACATTGTACGTGCAAAACTGATTGAGTTTCATTCTAAAGTGGCACATTGTACGTGCAAAACTGATTGAGTTTCATTCTAAAGTGGCACATTGTACGTGCAAAACTGATTGAGTTTCATTCTAAAGTGGCACATTGTACGTGCAAAACTGATTGAGTTTCATTCTAAAGTGGCACATTGTACGTGCAAAACTGATTGAGTTTCATTCTAAAGTGGCACATTGTACGTGCAAAACTGATTGAGTTTCATTCTAAAGTGGCACATTGTACGTATATATTAACATTTTGTTTTATGTTTTGAGAATGTCAGTCATTTTTTCCCCATAGGCAGAAAACATTTCAGTGATTTGACATTTACCTGTTCAGGTATTTATGTAAATATGTCACTAAATTGCTGACAAAAAAAACACAATTCTATTTGTCACTCATAATGTATAATTTGATGTCAACGTCAAGCATTTATCAGCACACAAATCCTTATCCTTCCTACATATATTCACATTTAAATTGTAATATATGTGATAGGTCACTAGAAAACAGAAAGGCAAAAACTTTTCTACATACAGGTATACATATTTTTAGCACAGCCTCATTAAAAAAAAACACCATGGTTTCCATTGTATTATCTTTAGAAATACAAAAGCCACCTTTAGGGGGCAGTAGGTAACCAGTTCTTCTTTAGACATATGGTCCCAATAGAACAATGTTTTAGCTGTGTACTTTTTAAATTAATTTGTCACCTTATACATTTGTGTAATTTAGAAAGAAAAATATTGTAACCTTAGAAGCAAATATGATTAATATTACTCAAAGTAGGTCACCAAAATACATTCAAGATTAAAAAGGACATAAAAGATTACATTTCAAATGAGCATATGCGTATTGTTTTGCAAGGTACATACTTGCTAAATTGGCCGCTATGTATATAGCAGCAGGTCACCTGCATGTACTTGATAGGATTCAAGTGCTACCAGTGATGTGTATTGGGATATCATGACACTTAAAGAATGTGTATGAGAGAGCTGATGAAAAATATATAGATAGATAGATAGATAGATAGATAGATAGATAATAGATAGATAGATAGATAGATAGATAAATCGATAGATAGATGATCGAGACATTATCTTATTGGATACACAGCACACCAGTGGCTTGACATATAAATTATAACATATTTAATTATTATTATTAGTTTGTTTCACTGGTTTAGTAATATAAAGCAAGTCATATTAGCTTTTATTTAGTGTGTATTATTATTTTTAGCAGTATTAATAATAATAATAATAATAATAATAATAATAATAATAGCACACATTAAATAAAAGATAATAAGACTTGATTTATACTAGTAAACCAGTTGGCCTTATATGTTACATTTTAAGACTAGGGGCAAGATTACATATGCGGCGTCGCCCGCAAAAGCCGGCGCCGCTGGTTTTAAGCAGTTTTGGTATCACTTATACAGCGCCGCATAGAAAGGCGGCACATATATTTCACCCGTCGTCTGCAATTTTTACTCCCATAAGCTAACATAGAACCGAGTCACAAATCGGTATCACATATTCACCTCAAGGACTTACGCGGCGAAAATGGAGAAATTTTACTCCATTTTTACCTCGCCACACATAAGCAGGCGCAGCAAGCCTTGCGCTGAAACACCTAACACATGTGCAATATCTATCTCCTGAAAATTACTAGCACCTAGCGCATGCGCTATATCTATCTGTCAACCGCAATCCCCCACCGCAATAACTAATAAAGTATATTAACCCCTAATCCGCCATTAACCCATATCGCAATAAACCTAAAAAAGTATATTAACCCCTAATCCGCCATTAGCCCACATCGCAATAAACCTAATAAAGTATATTAACCCCTAATCCGCCATTAACCCACAACGCAATAAACCTAATAAAACTTTTAAACCCTAATCCGCCAAACCCCCACAACGCAAATAACTAATTAAATTACTAAGTCCCCTAACCTAACACCCCATAAATTAACTCCAATTACCTAAATTAAAAAATACTACGTTACAATTAAAACAAAAAAGCTAACATTACAAAAAATAAAAAAGTCTAACATTACATAAAATAATAACCAAATTATCAAAAATAAAAAAAATTAAACCTAATCCCTATGAAAATAAAAAAGTCCCCCAAAATAAAAACACCTCCTAATCTAATACTAAACTACCAATAGCCCTTAAAAGGACCTTTTATAGAGCATTGCCCTAAGTTAAACAGCTCTTTTCCTTAAAACAATTCTAAGTCCCCCTCTAACAGTAAAACCCCCCACCCACCAAACCCCCCCAAATAAAAAAAACTAACACTAAAAAATCCTAAACTACCCATTGCCCCTTAAGGGGCTTTTGTATGGGCATTGCCCTTAAAAGGGCATTCAGCTCTTTTACTGCCCTTAAAAGGGCATTCAGCTCTTTTAAGAGTGCCCAGAAATCCCTAATCTAAATCAAACAAACCCCCAAACAATAAAAAAATAGGCACCAAATAGGTATTCACCGTTCCTGAAGTCCGGCGGAGAAGGTCCTGTTCCAGGCCGTGAAGTCTTCTTCCAAGCAGCCGACATCTTTTTCCAAGCGGGGACCTCTTCCTTTTTCATCCAGGACCAAGCCGGCACGGAGCGGAGATGAGCTCAGTGCAGGATCTGTGACCGCAGAGCCATAGAGCGTGAAGGATCCTTTACGTATGATCACCGCCGTACACTGAATAGTTAATTCAAGGCACACATTTAAACATGGCGTCCCTTTTGACTGATTTGATTCTTCAAATTAAAATCAGCCAATAGGATGATAGCTACTGAAATCCTATTGGCTGTTCAAATCAGCCAATATGATTTCAGTAGCTCTCATCCTTTTTAGCTGATTTGAATTTGAGGAATCAAATCAGCCAATAGGAATGCAAGGGACGCCATATTTAAACGCGTGCCTTGAATTCACTATTTTTTAGATTAGGGATTTCTGGGCACTCTTAAAAGAGCTGAATGCCCTTTTAAGGCAGTAAAAGAGCTGAATGCCATTTTAAGGGTAATGCCCATATAAATGCCCTTTTAGGGGCAATGGGTAGTTTAGGATTTTTTTAGTGTTAGGTTTTTTTATTTTGGGGGGTTTGGTGGGTGGGGGTGTTTACTGTTAGAGGGGGGACTTAGTATTTTTTTTTAAAGAAAAGAGCTATTTAACTTTTAAGGGCTATTGGTACTTTAGTATTAGATTAGGGGGTGTTTTGATTTTGGGGGGTTTATATTTTCATAGGAATTAGGTTTAATTTTTTAATTTTTGATAATTTAGTTTATTATTTTATGTAATGTTAGACTTTTTTATTTTTTGTAATCTTAGATTAATTTAAATTTAGGATTTTTTATTTTTAAGTAATGTTAGCTTTTTTATTTTAATTGTAACTTAGTATTTTTTAATTAAGGAAATTGGGGACTGGGGTTAATTTAGGGGGTTTTAGGTTAGGGGGCTTAGTTATTTAATTAGTTATTTGCGTTGTGTGGGTTTGGCGGATTAGGTGTTAATAGTTTTATTAGGTTTATTGCGTTGTGGGTTAATGGTGGATTAGGGGTTAATATACTTTATAAGGTTTGTTGGGATGTGGGTTAATGGCCGATTAGGGGTTAATACATTTATTAGGTAGTTTGCGATGTGTGTGAATGGTGCATTAGGGGTTTATTTCTACGGGAGATTTTATTTTTTTTCTTAGGCACCGGCAGTTTCTAAAGTGCCGTAAGTCACTGGCTACTCCAGAAATTTGCATTTACGCTCATTTCTGGACATCGTTAGTTTATCCGACTAATGGCACTTTATGAACTGCTGGCGGGGTTTATGTAATACCCCGATGTGCAAGGTGAAATTACGGGCGGCGCGGGTTTCAGTAGTTGCGCAGAAGCCTGCGCCGTATATGTAATCTCGCCCTACCTTGGCAGGTATAGTAGTGAATAGTAATCACAAGGAAACAAGTAGACATAGAAACTTAGTAAAGTGCAGTGTTTCCAAAGAAAGATGCATGAGTAATAGTTTAGCCCTTAAGGCACCAAATGGGTATTCATTTTAGGACAACAAACTTCCTCTAAAATAATCTATCCAAAAAAACAACAAAAGATCTGTCTCTACATTTTATTTTTTCACAGGTGTGTCTAAAATATTAAAATCTTTAGTGGAAAACATATGGATTAATTTACACTAAAATAAAAGAAGACTGTATTATTATGATACATTATTTGTTTGTTTTTCTTCAAGAAAAAGAACAAATACTTATGGCATTAAATCATTTTATGCTGAACTCTCCTGCCCACCTTAAGGGCAATGGGAGATGTTAAACTCTTTGAACAACAATTAAGTACTAGTTGTATTTGCTTTAAGGAAGGAAACTGTCACTTGTATTTGCCCACAGTGACTATTGCACAATGGATTGGCGCTAGGAAAATGGTAGCACATGAAGCATGGGAAATAAGAGGTTTATCAGTGGATTATACTGAGTGAGATAAAACAGTAATCATGGCTACTCTGCAGTCCTTGTTTGCTAAGGAACTTGATGACAGGAGGATTCTTATAGTCTGATGGTGGAAATAGAAAATCCTAATTCTATGGTTGACCATCTCCAGGTAATAGGGGGATTGACATCCCATCAGGGTATTATGTTTCCACCTTGCAACAAATCCCTGATGCATTTTTTTATAGGATAATTGCATTCCAACCTGGGTCATGAACTCTGTGCTCTTCACTCACTGAAATGTACTTAGCAGTTTTAGGCATTTAATTTATGGGTCATATTTCTTCAGAGAGATTTGTTTTAACCTTTTTTTTTTTTACTAATACCTAAAATCTGCACAGCTGATAAAAATAAATTAATAACTAAATGAGTCATATTTATTTTAAATCTGGTCTTATCCAGATAAGTTACCTTTGCGGAGATCTAGGAATTAAAAAACAGACTGCAGACATAATCATTTTAACATGACAATATACTTTGGGGTAATATATTAAAATGATATACATACACTAAACTAACAAACTGACATCAACATTGCAAAGTATATCTCTTAAAGAATATAAAAGTCTTTACAATGAATTCAGCATTTATACATGTAAAAAAAATTAAAAAATTAAAGGGACATTAAACCTTTTTCTTTCATGGTTTAGATAGAGCTTACAATTTTAAACAACTTTCCAATTTACTTCTATTATATAAATTACTTTGTTCTCTTGGTATCCTTTGTTTAAAATAATGCATAGGTAGGTCCAGAAGCTAGGTGCTAGCTGGTGATTGGTGGCTGCACACATATGTCCCTAATCATTGGCTTACATGTGTATTTATCTAGCTCCCAGTAATGCATTGTTGCTCCTTTAATAAAGGATACCAAGAGAATGAAGCAAAATTGCTAATAGATGTAAATTGGAAAGTTGTTCAAAATTGTATGTTGAATCTGAATCATGAAAAGAAAAAATTGGGGCATCAAAAAACTGGCATGCTCAACACCAATATCTGCTAAAGCAAAATTTACTAAAGGCTTCATATTTCTGCTCATGTTTGCACAGGAGTACACAGTGTCAGAAATACAATGAATACTCAATTTACAATTTTTAACATTTAAAATATTTATTATTGTTGTTATAATTATTATAACAGGTGCAACACCCTTTATCCAATCTACCTGGGGCTGGAAAAGGTTTGCATTCTGGAGCAGTTTGGTTTTCTGAATATTTGTATATTTTCATTTGTAAAATGTGACCGCTTAGAGAGGGGATAGGATTAAGTGTAAACAACATGCTATGTCATTTAGGCAATATTTACATGTCATAAAAATGTTAATACGTTAGGTTTGTGCATTCATTTTGTTATGAATCTGAATTTGTGACAAAAACACTGATTTTTGTTTTGTTTTCATAAAATGAATATCTGAATGAGTGTACTAATTTAAAGACAACAAAGAAATACAGATGAAATTCATCAGTAATCATTCATTTTCCATAAATTCGTTTTAAAGGGTTAAATACTTCTAGCGCACTGGAGAGCTGCGCTATTCCCAAGCCTTCTTCACAGAACACCGGACCGCGCTAAAAGCAGGCTTAATGTGGCGGAACCCAGAGCTTGCATTAAAGGATAAAGATAACTAAAAGGCTACAGGTGAAGTTTTTTACCTGTAGCAAAGAAACATTTATATTCGTTTAACAAAAACTAATGTTAATTTTCATAAAATATTCAGTATTCGTTTTACTTTAAACTAAACAAATACCGAATAGTGCAGCAGAGGAATATTCTGATTAATGTTTCATAATATTCTTTCCGAAAGATTTTTCCAAAACAATTTTTTTTCTGCTGCACAAGTCTATTTATTATACGTGAAATCGAACAGTTTATAATTTTAATACTTTCGTATAATTGTGTAAAACATTACTGTAATCAGAAAGGAAATTGCTGTTTTAAATAAATATACACTAGTATTTACATTTCAATTCATGACTTGTACTTTTTAATAGTTTTATCAAAAAATGCATTCATGAAAAAGTTTGGATTTTGGAAAAATTTTGGATTTTGGACTTCCGGATATGGGAATTCGTATCTGTAGAATCATTATCACATATTTGCGCTGCAAAATGTTGTAGTACTGGATACAGAGGCGTAACTTTACTTTCTTTTGCCATGATCAAACATTTCATTGATGACCACAGAAAAAGCAGTGACACATTTGGATGGGCCATTTTTGAAAAAGTTTTTGATAAAACATGAAGGATTTTTTATATTTTTGCTGCAGGCAAGAATTCCCACTTCTAAATTCTGAATTTGATTTAATACATTTGTAGCAATAGTGACAGAGATTTTAAATGACCATTTTGTTATGTGTATATATATTTTTGTGTGTATACATGTGTATGTGTGACTGCACATATGTGTGAGAACGGCAGACAGTTTAAAGTCACTTTTTGGCTTTTGCAGAGATGGGTTTTCCACAGTATATAAAGAGTTAATATTTGCACTTTTTATTAAAGTGAAGGTAAATCCTAGTGTTTTTTAAATGCTAGGATTTACCAGTGCTTTAAATAAAGGGGAATTTCAGTCATGAAGTATAAAAACTTCATGCTAAAAGTTCCTTTATTTTCCTGTAGCTTATGCCGAGCTGAGCACCACCGCTGCTGACAGCAAATGCCGAATGACTAGCACGCTATTGACTTAGAGGTGGAAACACTGTATTATTGAGAAAATAGCCTTTTCATTGTAGGGGCATATCCAGACCTCACATTTTCTTCATCAACTAACCGAAAATTTGTATGAAAGGGTTAATTGCATATATGTCACAAACTAAACTCAAATAAAGTGCAGTCAAATCCCCAAAGAAGGATTTCAACTGTTTTACTCAATCCTATTGGAGGAAGATGTTTAAAATGCATCAATGATATACCTGAAGTTAGTTAAGGGACATATTTAGTTCTGTGATTCCTTCCCATTCCTAAACTCTCAACATTTTTGATTTATTCATTTTAAAAATTACAATGCAGAAAAAGTTTAGAGAAGGGCCACAAAGGTGCTATGATTATACCAATATATCCAAGGCCCATGTACAGAATTGGTGGAAGCGCTGTTTATTCCAACACAATTGTTTGTGAAAAGAGGTCCCAATTTAAGGCTAGAGGAAGGAGATTTCATCTCCAGCAACATAAATATTTCTTCACGGTAAGACCAATCAAATTTTGGAACACCTTGCCTAAGGAGGTAGTGACTTCCAATACCTTAGATCAATGTATACCTATATATAAATAATTATATACAGTATGAGTAAATATATATACATATACAGTACATAGGAATATCTATTTATAAATACTAACATATTCCCCAATGTGCAGAACATTGGAATGTTAAATATTTACAGTACATACATAGTTAAACATATCTATACAAATACATATTTAGCAATGTATATGTATGTATCTCTATGTTAAAGTACTTTTGCGGCTTTTTATTTTTCTCTAACACCTGAGATCTCTTTGAGCCCTTGTAACTTTTGTGTGTAATATTTTTTTAAATAATTTTTATTAGACATTGTTATTATGAGTGTAACTGTACTTTGTAATGTATTTTTTGATGTGTTTTGTGAAACTTTTTAGTTTCCGAAAACAGTTAACCACAGCTCTTGGGACCGCAGGAAGGATTAAAGCATAAATAGCAATTTTGCTCAATTTGTAATATCCGCATAATTAAAACTGCTCGTGAAAAAGACGATATTGCCTATGTAAAAACGTTTGCGCCTCACTTGTAATCTAGTCCTTACTGTATTAATATGAGTTCAATTGGCAACTTCTTATTGTAGATCAGGTAGGATCTGTATAAGTTGAACATTGTTACTATGTTACTACATTACTATGTCATTTTATTACGTATCAATAGCCCCTGCTTATCTAGTTTGTGTGTTTCTGGCATCGGTTTGTGAGAAATCTGGGAGCTAAAATTGTTGGGGGAGGGATTGGAAACAGCATATGGTTTTGGTGAGAAGACAACAAATAGCTATGATAAAATTGAAATCTAGGCACCTAGAGAAGAGTAGTATATGTTTAAGAGACACTTGCACAAAAAACATTTGTTGCAGATCAACTGTTCGTCAAAAAAACAAACATTTTGTGTATCCAATATTCGCTCACAGTGTTGTCTGAGATTCACTTGTTAACACAAACAATGGTCAACTACTTATTTCCTACAGGTGCATGTATTCAGGGCAACAGTGAATGAAAGGGTAAGTAGTAGCTGGTGCTAGTACTACAAGCCAGCAGCAGCACACAAATATATTTTTGAACAGGGTCAGGATTGATCAAAAATGGAGAAAGAATTATGGCAGTGATATCCACTGCCAAAAGAAAGTCAGGGAATCAAGCACTCTTTTTATCTTTTATATAGCTATTGTTATTTGTATTTAAAAAATATTACGATCTCTCAGTGACGTCACTTATGTATATTAATTTTTCTTCATTCTTTTTTCTTTTTTTTTTTCCCAGTTTTTGGTTTCACAAGTTTGTTAACAGGCACATTTATATTGTTTATTTCTAGGTTTTGGTGTATAGTAATTTCTGTAAGGAAGTGTTTTTGTAATTGAATTTTTGAATTACAAATAACAATAGCTATATAAAAGATAAAAAGAGTGCTTGATTCCCTCTCTTTCTTTTGGTAGTGGATATCACTGCCATAATTATTTCTCCATTTTTGATCTAATATTAATTTATGAGTCTGCACCATTTCCTCTAAAGAGGACTGTTGTATATATACATATACATATAGCTTTTCAACAGTAGTATTTAATATTGACTCCCCTCTCAAGTTTACATTACCTAAAAAGTTGCTGACACTGGAATTAATTGACTGAGATGGATATTGCTGGATGGTTATTGAATAGAGGGCCAGATGGCGAGCTTAGTTATTTTTTCACTTGGGCACTAACTGCGCTCAAAGTAAAAATGTATTGACGAGGCCCAATGAAGGCCGAAACGATTGTCTGGGGTTGCTGTGTTCCTTGTTCAGAGAGGAATTGCCTGGTATTTCGGTGCTGGACTGACCGTAATAGGCGGGATCAGACTGATATACTACAGGAAAGTTCTACTCTGTGAAAAGCATTACTGGGCTAAAAGAAGTTACACCCAGGTGGTAAATCGCCATAGAACAGGCTAACAATAGTATGAAGCTGGTTGTTCATTCCTGTGAGTGCACTTCTCTTTGTATGTATTTAGTCTCCCTATGGAAAAAAAATGGCAAGCAGATGTGGACTCCTTGTTCAGTGTGCTTAGAGGAATATGGCTACATCTCACTGATGAGGCCAAATGAAGGCCAAAATGATCATCTGGGGTTGCTGTGTTCCTTATTCAGAGAGGAATTTCCTGGTATTTCGGCACTGGACTGACCGTAATAGGCGGGATCAGACTGATATACTACAGGAAAGTTCTACTCTGTGAAAAGCATTACTGGGCTAAAAGAAGTTGCACCCAGGTGGTAAATCGCCATAAAACAGGCTAACAATAGTATTAAGCTGGTTGTTCGTTCCTGTGAGTGCACTTCTCTTTCTATGTATTTAGTCTCCCTATGGAAAAAAAATGGCGACTAGACGTGGACTCCTTGCTCAGTTTGCTTAGAGGAATATGGCTACACCTCAATGATGAGGCCCAATGAAGGCCAAAATGATCGTCTGGGGTTGCTGTGTTCCTTGTTCAGAGAGGAATTGCCTGGTATTTCGGTGCTGGACTGACCGTAATAGGCGTGATCAGACTGATATACTACAGGAAAGTTCTACTCTGTGAAAAGCATTACTGGGCTAAAAGAAGTTGCACCCAGGTGGTAAATCGCCATAGAACAGGCTAACAATGGTATTAAGCTGGTTGTTTGTTCCTGTGAGTGCACTTCTCTTTGTATGTATTGCGGCCACATCAGCACACATATTACAAGTTGAAAGTAAAAAGTTAACTAAAACTAATGACTTCACGACTTATATTGAAATCACGCTAATGCATTCTCCCTGTAGACTTCTATGAAACACGACAAAAACAACCTTATAATATGAGTTAGCTTGTTTACGATATCCATTGAAAGTATAGGTTGCACTAGAGCAAAGTCAGCCAACTAACCCTGCTCAACGCACTTTACCATAGACTTGTAATATCAAGTTGAGCGCTTTTGATAGCTTGGTCAAGCAATTTTGTGTATCGTGTTCAACGCTATCATTAGTGCACCACTTGTAATATAGCCTAGAGTCAGTCAAATTAAAATGTTTAAGTATTCCTGACTAGATAATGTAAAGTGAACTTTTTGAAACCTTTCCCACCTGAAAACAATCCTTTAGCATAATGTTTTTAACTGCATGAATGAGTCAACATTTTGTTGTTGTCGTGTGAATTCAGTTTCCTTAAAAAATAATTGTTTTCTTGTGTATTCAAGGAATGATACAAAAGTCATGCTCAGATATGAATGCATAGGTCTAACTACAATGAGTTTGGTGTATTATAAAGGATACTGGGCTTGAATGAATAAAAGTCACAGCTCTGGTAATCATAACCTCACTTCACTGTGAACAATCTGATGCCAAATAGCAGCCAGGAAAGAAGTGGAGGAAATTCAGATTAGTGAAGTTGTAAGGACAAAAAAATGCAGATTTATATTTAATTTTTGAATACTGTTGGAAGGAAAACATGGCTTCCAATGGCACTCGGTCACTAGTGTTTATTGATGTGACAGAAGACAGAAGCACCCGGATGAATTCTGAAGTGTATATGGCTATATTGTCTGCTCAGATTTAGCCATATTAAGCAAAGTTGGTTTGGCGGTGCTTCACTTTACAGATAGACAATGACCCAAAACATACTGCAAAAGCAACCCAGGAATTTTTTATGGCAAAGAAGTAGAATATTATGCAATGGCCGAGTCAATCACTGGATCTCAACCCAATAGAAAATGCATTTCACTTGCTGAAGACAAAACATAAGGCAGAAAGATCCACAAACCAACAACAACTGAAGACAGTTGCAGTAAAGGCCTGGCAAAGCATCACATAGGAGGAAACCCAGCATTTGGTGAGGTCCATACTTTACAGACTTCAAACAGTCATTGCCTGCAAAGGTTTTTCAACAAAGTCTAAAAAATGAGAAAAAAAATATGATTGTGTTAATTTGTCCAATTACATTTAAACCCCTGAAAGAAGGGGACTGTGTATAAAAATGGTTGCAATTCCTAAACGTTTCATATGAAGTCGGCACTTCAATTGCATCTGAGTTGTTTTATTTCAAATACATTGTGGTGGCGTACAGAGCCAGAATTATGAAAATTGTGTAAGTGTCTAATTATTTTCGGACCTAACAGTAAGAACTGCAAAGTAATACAGATTATACTAACATAATGAATGTGGCTACCTGTTTGTCTGCAAATTGAACCCAAGATTGGCTCCTCCAAATGACACAATGATGAGTGGAGTTTGTGTTCACAACAACAAGACTGGCATATGTTAAATATAGAGCCATTTACACCAAAGCCGATAAACAAGATAGATAATTGTGATCACATCGATATAAAAAATGGCTGGATGGAAATGGACAGCAGATAGAACAGTACAATGCACACAGGTAAATATAAAAATTTAAAAGCCACTTTATTAATCCAAGTTAAAATTACCAACCAGCCACAATGACAGTGACAGCAAGTACAGACAGATGTGTTTTGTGCCTCTCTGACATTTAGTCTTTGGCCATTAACAGTTTTTAGCCAATAGGTACAACATAGACTAATAGTAAGCAGGCACAGTAGAGGAAAATTAACGCTTTACTCTTCCTCCCCTAGAACCACCACGTACAAGCCCATAAATGACTTCTCATAGACCCAGTCAGAAAAATAAAGGAAAAAACTATAGAATCCTCTGTTTTCGGGGCATCGAAAATACTGGAAAATAAAGAGCTGTTTTTTTTCACTCACTAATTAGAGAACAAAAAGGAAACACCAGTTCCTGTTTGGGAGTTACTGAAAAAATCTCTCAGATTAAATCCCACTTTTACTACAGGTGTATCTGGTGCGGGGGGCACTGTCTGTGTGCTACTTCTGCCCCAGCATTTATATATATATATATATATATATATATATATATATATATATATATATATATATATATATATATATATATATATATATATATATATATATATACACACACACACACACCAGAACTATTTTACACCAGTTTTTTTTCCTTTATTTTTATAAAACAATACTGTACTGTCTAGTTAAAAGGACTTCTTCATAATATCTTGCAATAAAAATATAATTTAAAAATGTATAACCTTTTTAATGGTCGTCCCTTTAATGAGAAATGCACAACTATTTCTAGGCTTGTGAGTTGTCAATGTCCCTCAAAAGGCAATGGAAAATCAGCTTAGGCATTTTAGGACATTTATAGTAAAATCTTCTCTTTATTGTGCTACCAATAATCCATTTTATCTGCTGGACCGTATTAAATTGTTTGCAAATATCTAATTAACTTTTATTTTCAATTAAAATAGCTGTTTTTACTCTGTTTTACCTGTTCTGAAAATGTCAATGCTGCCCTATTGTATATAGAAAAGCTGTGCAAATAAAAGCAGCAGCAGACGTCAACCTTCCGGTTGCGGATGGGAGAGAAAGCCCAGCCCATATGCCCTGATGTTCCTGCACCAGCCTTGAATATAATTAACTCTTATCAGCTGCTTGTCTGTGTAATATCTCTATATGACACCAAGTAATGTGACTAACAATAACTAATGGAGACATAATACCCAGAGAGAGAAGGCACTCTCAGGAACGACCGACTAGCTCAATAACTTGTTAGCTTGTTCTATGGCGATTTACCACCTGGTTGCAGCTTCTTTATAGCCCAGTTCTGCTTTTCACAGAGAAAAACTTTCCCGTAGTATTTCAGTCTGATCCCGCTGAATATGGTCAGTCCAGTGCTGAAATACCAGGCAATTCCCCTCTGAACAAGGAACACGGCAAACCCAGACAGTCATTTCAGCCTTCCTTAGGCCTCGTCAGTGAGGTGTAGCTATATTCCTCTCAGCACACTGAGCAAGGAGTTCATGTCTGGTTGCCCTTTTTCCCTTATGGAGACATAATACACAGAGGAAGAAGCTCACTTTCAGGAAGGAACAACCAGCCTTCATTAGATAACAATATTAAAATTTATTAAAACTTCTAAGTACTAAAAATACCTGCACACATCAAACTAAGGCCTAGATTTGGAGTTTGGCGGTAAAAGGGCTGTTAACGCTCCGCAGGCTTTTTTCTGGCCGCACCATAAAATTAACTCTGGTATCGAGAGTTCAAACAAATGCTGCGTTAGGCTCCAAAAAAGGAGCGTAGAGCATTTTTACCGCAAATGCAACTCTCGATACCAGCGGTGCTTACGGACGCGGCCAGCCTCAAAAACGTGCTCGTGCACGATTCCCCCATAGGAAACAATGGGACTGTTTGAGCTGAAAAAAAACCTAACACCTGCAAAAAAGCAGCGTTCAGCTCCTAACGCAGCCCCATTGTTTCCTATGGGAAAACACTTCCTAAGTCTGCACCTAACACCCTAACATGTACCCCGAGTCTAAACACCCCTAGCCTTACACTTATTAACCCCTAATCTGCCGCCCCCGCTATCGCTGACACCTGCATATTTTTTTTAACCCCTAATCTGCCGCTCCGTAAACCGCCGCAACCTACGTTATCCCTATGTACCCCTAATCTGCTGCCCTAACATCGCCGACCCCTATATTATATTTATTAACCCCTAATCTGCCCCCCTCAACGTCGTCGACACCTGCCTACACTTATTAACCCCTAATCTTCCGAGCGGAGCTCACCGCTATTCTAATAAATGTATTAACCCCTAACGCTAAGTCTAACCCTAACACTAACACCCCCATAACTAATGGCTGTTCCGATCAGCCAATAGAATGCGAGCTCAATCTGATTGGCTGATTGGATCAGCCAATCGGATTGAACTTGATTCTGATTGGCTGATTCCATCAGCCAATCAGAAAATTCCTACCTTAATTCCGATTGGCTGATAGAATCCTATCAGCCAATCGGAATTCGAGGGACGTCATCTTGGATGACGTCCCTTAAAGGAACCGTCATTCGTCGGGAGACAACGGAAGAAGAGGATGGATCCGCGTCGCCTGCTTCAAGATGGACCCGCTCCGCACCGGATGGAAGAAGATCGAAGATGCCGTTTGGAGAAGATGTTTGCCGGTCCGGATGTCCTCTTCTTGCCGGATAGGAGGAAGACTTTGGAGCCTCTTCTGGACCTCTTCAGCACCGGATGATGGATCGCCAACCCCCGCTTGGGTTGGATGAAGATGTTGGAGCCAGGACGGATCGGTGAACCTGGTATGGTGAAGACAAGGTAGGAAGATCTTCAGGGGCTTAGTGTTAGGTTTATTTAAGGGGGGTTTGGGTTAGATTAGGGGTATGTGGGTGGTGGGTTGTAATGTTGGGGGGGGGTATTGTATTTATTCTTTTACAGGCAAAAGAGCTGAAATTCTTGGGGCATGCCCCGCAAAGGGCTCTGTTCAGGGCTGGTAAGGTAAAAGAGCTTGTAACTTTTTTAATTTAGAATAGGGTAGGGAATTTTTTATTTTGGGGGGCTTTGTTATTTTATTAGGGGAATTAGAGTAGGTGTAATTAGTTTAAAATTGTTGTAATATTTTTCTTATGTTTGTAAATATTTTTTTATTTTTTGTAACTTAGTTCTTTTTTATTTTTTGTACTTTAGCTAGTTTATTTAATTGTATTTTTTTTTAGCAATTGTGTTTAATTAATTTATTGATAGTGTAGTGTTAGGTTAATTGTAGGTAATTGTAGGTAGTTTATTTAATTATTTTATTGATAGGGTAGTGTTAGGTTTAATTATATCTTAGGTTAGGATTTATTTTACAGGTAAATTTGTTATTATTTTAACTAGGTAGCTATTAAATAGTTCTTAACTATTTAATAGCTATTGTACCTAGTTAAAATAAATACCAAGTTGCCTGTAAAATAAATATTAATCCTAAAATAGCTATAATATAATTATAATTTATATTGTAGCTATATTAGGATTTATTTTACAGGTAAGTATTTAGCTTTAAATAGGAATCATTTATTTAATAAGAGTTAATTAATTTCGTTAGATGTAAATTATATTTAAGTTAGGGGGGTGTTAGTGTTAGGGTTAGACTTAGCTTTAGGGGTTAATACATTTATTAGAATAGCGGTGAGCTCCGGTCGTCAGATTAGGGGTTAATAATTGAAGGTAGGTGTCGGCGATGTTAGGGAGGGCAGATTAGGGGTTAATACTATTTATGATAGGGTTAGTGAGGCGGATTAGGGGTTAATAACATTATTATAGTAGCGCTCAGGTCCGCTCGGCAGATTAGGGGTTAATAAGTGTAGGCAGGTGTCGGCGACGTTGAGGGGGGCAGATTAGGGGTTAATAAATATAATATAGGGGTCGGCGGTGTTAGGGGTAGCAGATTAGGGGTACATAGGGATAACGTAGGTGGCGGCGCTTTGCGGTCGGAAGATTAGGGGTTAATTATTTTAAGTAGCTGGCGGCGACGTTGTGGGGGGCAGGTTAGGGGTTAATAAATGTAATACAGGGGTCGGCGGGGTTAGGGGCAGCAGATTAGGGGTACATAAGTATAACGTAGGTGGCGGTCGGCAGATTAGGGGTTAAAAATTTTAATCGAGTGGCGGCGATGTGGGGGGAGCTCGGTTTAGGGGTACATAGGTAGTTTATGGGTGTTAGTGTACTTTAGGGTACAGTAGTTAAGAGCTTTATGAACCGGCGTTAGCCAGAAAGCTCTTAACTCCTGCTATTTTCAGGCGGCTGGAGTTTTGTCGTTAGATGTCTAACGCTCACTTCAGAAACGACTCTAAATACCGGCGTTAGAAAGATCCCATTGAAAAGATAGGATACGCAAATGGCGTAGGGGGATCTGCGGTATGGAAAAGTCGCGGCTGAAAAGTGAGCGTTAGACCCTTTAATCACTGACTCCAAATACCAGCGGGCGGCCAAAACCAGCGTTAGGAGCCTCTAACGCTGGTTTTGACGGCTACCGCCGAACTCCAAATCTAGGCCTAAGATTGCACTCTGGAAGCAATCAAGGAGAGACCCAAAAGATAAAAACAAAAATAGATGTGGCGCTAAAGACAGCTTGGTATATCTAAAAATCAAGATTCCCAATAGAACAAGGATAATACCTAATATTAATAAAACGTTATACAAAAAATGGACTCAACTGTTATTAATAAAATCACATAATCTTTATATTGGATATTAAAATTAAACTGAGTGTTAAAATAAATCATTCAATAGCATAAGTTAATAGTACATATAAATACACATACATAAATTGATATATAATGACATTAAATGAACCACCAGTGGTTTAATTAAATCCTATAAAACTAATACATTCTAATAATAAAAGGAAAAAACTTTTCTTAGGCGTATCTCAGTGTAGATTCCACTGAAAGTTCCACTTTGCAAAAACTGTCCTATGTGAAATCCAACAGTAAAAAAAGTGTGTGATTTAGAAGGTCAGATAAGCCAAAAGGACCCGTTGTTTTTCTGTACTATTTCAATGTGTCCAGACAGTCACAAGAATCCCCAATCCAATCTGACAAGTGCTAAAAGTAAATGAAAGTACCTTTTTCGCTGCAGGACAAGTACCTCCAGGCAGGCTCTCTTTGGGTTCAGAGACTCAACCGGTACTTCGATCACTTTTCTTGTATGTAGTGACCGGGTATTCAAGTCCCTTCTTGCAGCTGTTTTCCTGTCAGCTGTGGTCCTTCGTCGGCAAACGTTTGGCGTGTGACGTCAACTCGAACGTCACGTGGTTGAAGTCCTCCAATCTGTGAGGGGATTCCCCGCTGTCAGTATTGCTGCGGGAAATTTGAAATCCAGACAATCTCAGAGCGCTCTGGTAGTTAGTGGTAGCAGTTCAATGGTGCATCTACGCGTTTCAGCCGTGTACCGGCCTTTGTCAAGATGATAAGTCCATAGTGAACTCTACCCTTATATAGTAATTTCAATTTCCTTTTTTTTGTTCTTGGGTCATATCTTATTGGCTAGTCACCATTTGACCTTCAATACATTGGAGAAAATTGGGTCGCAAGCATTCTGTCCTTACCAATAAGCCTACTGCTTAGTTCATTATATGTAGAATAATAAAGTGATCATACAAATGATTAAACTACACACTTCTATAGTTATATGTAAAGTTAAACAACCGATAATTAATTCATAATTCTATATAGTGGATCATACTGGTGATTAATTATAAATCCTATCTATCATTACGTCCAAATAGTGATAAAAAATATATATAATATAGAGAAGTACATAATGAATTCTAAAAATATATATATTATTATTCATTAAAAATATATATACCATTGCTAAAAATAAAATTATATTTATAGCAAAAAGACCACAAATGAATTTTAGACTCACTTCAATTTAATATAAAGCAATCAAACTAACAAATCTCATGCAATCTATTAATAAACAATCCATTTAATAAAATATATACGTATAAAAGGCTATTATAAAAAGCTATTATAAAAGGCCCCTGCCAATAAAAATCTAAATATATATGTAGGTCAACATAGATAGCCAACATAGGAAAAAAGTTTTTTTGTATTCTAAAATTAATGTGAAAACATATATAAAAGATACAAAAACCCAATTGATTTATATTCCATTAGAGTTGGATCTAGTTCAAAATCTTTTAAACTCATATTATATATAAACTTCATAAATTTACTTAAAAAATTTATTTATTTAAAAAAAAAATTATTTGAAAATTTTATATATTTTAAAAAAGGGGGGATTTATTAGGTGCCATTAAAACTAGCATTAGCTAATAGCTTCTATCAATGTATAAATGGATTCAAGTCTAATTCTGCATTTAACCCCTCTGGTACCAGTGTACCAAAATTAAAAATCAATTCAGCTTCTTTGTATAAAATTAATCTTTCAAAGTCACCTCCCCTACCATCATGTTTTACCTTTTTTATACCCCACCAGCTTAGTTCGCTAGTGTTGCTATTGTGACACTCTTTAAAATGTTTAGAAACAAAATGCCCCTCAAAACCATTTTTAATGTTATTTATATGATCTCTTATCCTATCCCTTAATTTTCTTTGGGTCTGACCTAGGTACTGCTTTTTGCAAGAACACTGGAGGAGGTAGACGACCCCCTTATCGCTACATCTGATTATATCTTTTATGGTGTGTGTATAGTTTCTAGTGATTGAACCGATTTCCTTTAGTTTTGTGCTGTGTTTACATGCTACACAGCTATAGCATGGAAAAAAAACTTTTATTTTAGACCCCATTAGGTCCACATCTATTGTATTTTTACTTCTTTTGTACATGCTTGGAGCTAGCTCATTCTTCAATTTTTTGCTTTAGTGTAAATTATATCTGGGTGTTTTTTCACATGGTCTCCTAGTATGTGGTCTTTTCTTATAAGGTGCCAGTGTTTATTTAAAATAGATTTTATGTGGCCATGTTGGGCATTATACTTTGTGATAAAAGGTATGTTCAATTTCTGTACTTGGTCATTTTTTTGGGTGCTACTCTCTTTACCTCTAAGTAGTTCTTCCCTATCTCTCAACCTAGCTTTCTCGATTGCCTTATTCACATTATTTACTTCATATCCTTTATCCAGGAACCTATCTTTTAAGACCAAAGATTGAGTTTCAAAGTCTTCTGTGTTACTGCAGTTTTTTTTGATCCTAGTAAACTGGCTAGTAGGAATATTCTCAATCCATTTAGTTAAGTGACAGATTTCCATGTGTACATAATTGTTAGCGTCTACTTTTTTAAAAAATGTCTTTGTATGAATTTTTTGATCAATAATATTTATCTCTAGATCCAGAAAATGTAAGGATTTACTGTTTATTTCACTTGTAAATTTTAAACCCAAACTATTTTGATTGAGATCTTCTAATAGATTAAGCAATTCATAATCACCATTCCAGATTATGAAAATGTTGTTTCTAACCAGCCTTCATTAGGCCTCGTCAGTGAGGTGAAGCCATGTTCCTCTCAGCACACTGAGCAAGGAGTTCATGTCTGGTTGCCCTTTTTCCCTTATAGAGACATAATACACAGAGGATGAAATTCACTTTCAGGAAGGAACAACCAGCCTTCATTAGGCCTCGTCAGTGAGGTGTAGCCATATTCCTCTAAGCAGATTGAGCAAGGAGTTCATGTCTGGTTGCCCTTTTTCCCTTATAGAGACATAATACACAGAGGAAGAAGCTCACTTTCAGGAAGGAACAACCAGCCTTCATTAGGCCTCGTCAGTGAGGTGTAGCCATATTCCTCTAAGCACATTGAGCAAGGAGTTCATGTCTGGTTGCCCTTTTTTCCTTTACAGAGACATAATACACAGAGGAAGAAGCTCACTCTCAGGAAGGAACAACCAGCTCAATAACCGTTAGCTTGTTCTATGTAAACCAAACTGAGTGCTACTGATTGACCAAGGCCAAAAGCAATGTAGTGTACTGTGCACAATAAGCAACACTTATTTAGAGTTACGAAAAAGCTCAACTCATAGGGAGTCCCAGAAATAGCAGGTTTAAAGGGATATTGTACACTAGATTTTTCTTTGCATAAATTTTTTTTGTAGATGATCCATTTATATAGCCCATCTGGGAGTGTTTTTGCAACAATGTATAGTTTTGATTAATTTTTAATAACATTGTGCTGATCTTCGGACTCCTAACCAACCCCCAAAGTATCAGATGTAGACTGAAGTGTACAGATTCCTGCAACTGTTTGTGTAATCTGTCTTTTCATATGCAGGGGAGGGGGAGAAGTATCTTCTCTTCCTGCTTTCCCAGCCCCATCATAACCTCATCAACAGTGCTAAAATGGGAACTTCTAAGTAAGATTTTAAAAGGTTTTATAATGAATTTTTAGATCAGTATATGTGCATATTCTTCTTTATAGTAATGTCTATCACATGCAGTTATATGAAAATTGGTGTATACTGTCCCTTTAAGCAGAATGAGGCCAGGTAGCCTATAAAGAGGGGCAGTCTTATTCACCAATCACTGGCCATGCCTTGCTCGGTGTTTAAAATCCCTTTGAGCTAGCAAGCTTCAGTAATGTAAAAAGGATATTCTCTTACAAAGAAGAGTATGTCATTGTTTTATTTCAAATGTAAGTCTGGTTGTTTTTCCATTTAGCCAATTTGCAGCATTCTGGTTAATAAAAAACCCAAAAAGAAAACAAGTCATCATCACATAATTTTAATGACCTGAAGCCAGTTGGTGGAATTTTAAAGCCAGAGCATTAATATCTTTACAGTCGATAAAGTGCCAGTTATTGAAAGGAGTTTGGCACAAAACATAGGATGTGGCATCAACCTCTGAATAATGAAAGATTGGGCAAATAGTGCCAGATTTAAAACATGCCAAGTTCAAAACCTGGGAGGAGAGACCTTGATATTTCCTGCCTTTGTAATATATTTGCTAAAGCTATGCTAATTGTTAGCTCTAAACACTAATATTTACCAGACCTACATGGTGCCAGATTTTTGTTACAACAGTACAATAGCTGATGTTGTATAGTGCAGTCATCCTTATAAATATCAAGGTTTTAACATTCTATAAATATTTAATGCAAATTAGAATAAGATTAAACATATATGCCCAATAGATTTTGTTTATTTTATGCATTAGCTTGTGACAGAAAAAGACATTTTGTAGTAACAAAGATATTATCTATATTGCTTTTTGCAATAAAAATTCATTCCAATTGTATTAAAAGGTACTGTAAACATTTGGTAATTGCAAGACAAATCTGTTGTGTTGATATATATATATATATATATATATATATATATATATATATATATATATAGTTCTCATTGTGATGAGAGTGGGAAGTGATGTCACAGGATGGGGGCGTGGCTTAAGTCCGTTATTGTCTATGTCGCAGTTAGCAAGTGAAATGTGTTGTGTAAGCTGTATACTTCTATGTTCTGCAATAAAATAGCATTGTACCTTTTATACTGTGTCCTGCATCTCATGACATGGTGTCAGAAGTACCTGCCTGCCCTTCTGTTTCCTGATTAATGACGATGTCAAAGTTTACCCCACCTGGGCCTTTTGATTTCTCTCAAACTGCAGCTTGGCCCACATGGTGTCAGCGGTTTTAAAGCTTCAGGATTGCTTCCAAGCAATGGGGAAAGATGTGGAGCCAGTGTTCAATGCCTTTACTTTCCAAGAAGGGGAAGAATTTTACTTTAAAATAGTTATGGATAAACTCAGTGCCCACTTTGTGCCCAAAAGAAATGTGATTCATGAGAGACCTTGTTTTCACAAACGTGCGCAGCGTGTGGGAGAATCTATGGAGTCATTTGTGCACAGCCTGTATGAACTAGCTGAATTCTGTGAGTTTGGTTTTGCTATAGAAGAGCAAATCAGAGACAGAATAGTCATAGGAACTGCAGATGCTGAAGTCTCATTGAAGCTACAGTTGAAGGCTGAATTATCGTTAGATGGGGCTATTAGGATGGCCCGCCAGAGTGAACTGGTGAAAAAGCAAAGTGCTGATCTGAGGTCTGAGAGCATTGTGGAGGAAGTGCAGCAGTTCAGGAGAGCTGCTAGTGAAAGGCACGGTGTGAGCGGTAGACCAAGGGCAACAGATAGGCCCAGAAGCAGATGGGCGCAGCATGCTTGCTGCACGCGGTGTAACCGTATCCATGATCAGAGTGTTATATGCCCTACTAAAGACAAAAAATGTAGAAAATGTAACCGAATGGGCCATTTTGAAGTGGTGTGTAAAACTGAATACATTAAGGAGATGGCAAAAAAGAAAGAGGGCACCTCATAGTGTGGTACGTTCCCAATACGGAGATAAGGTGTAAAATAGCAAGGCTTACCGGAAAATGTTGCACCGTGCTCTGACCGGTGCCAGCAGGCAGACTAAAGCTCAACAGTGGTTAGCACACTGTAACAGGATGATATCCGAACCAATAGTCAGCTGTTCCAGGAAATATCCTGGGGATATCTGCCGTGATTCAATTTGAACCGCTCAGCGGGAATCGGCTGTGAGTTGCAGTATAACTTGGAGTTCATCAAGAGTACTCAAAAAAGAAAAGAACAACTTCTAAAATATAAAGTTTAAAAACAACGCTTTAATCTGTACTTGCAACGCATTTCTCGACCATTCATACAGGTCGTTTGTTCAGGCAATACAAAACGGATAAAAGAGTATCTTCATTAACAACATTAAATACACTTGTGATTAAAAAACGGAAGTTGCCACAATTAAAACAAACCAATAGGAGCAATAGTTAGATCTACAAGTATGCAAAACTTTTCCAGTCAAACATATCTCAGGTGTCATTAATTGGTTTAGTTTTTTCCAAAGATGGACTTAACCCTATATGTACTTGATGTGAATTTTTTTTTTTTTATAATTGTTATTAAAACAGATAGTTGTCAGTGTTGTCTGCGTTATTTAATGATTCAACAATAATAATGTGTCTAAAAAATAAATTGTGTTTCATTTGTTCCAAAATGAATACAGCGTGGAAACAAATTAAAACCTAACTGATTTGTGATATATGTTGTATGTAAGAATGTAGTTGATATTAAACCACATAAGAGACTCGTATATTCATGATCAAAGTAAAAGAAGGGATAGTTCTTTATTGTCTTTTCCAAATCAAAGAGTTGAGTTCTTTCAAAGATATGAAACTGCCAAATAACATTTTGCAGCGTGTAGTCGCAACATTTGTAATATATGTTGTATGTAGGAATATAGTTGATATTAAACCATATAAAAAACTCGCATATTCGTAATTAAAATAGTTCCTTATTATTTTTTCATATCAAAGTTTTAAGTTCTTTCAAAGACATGAAACTGACAAATAACATTTTGCAGCTTGTAATTGCAACAATGTCCGATTCGAATGTGCATATTCATAATTGTACCTAAGGTCAACATAGTTTTCAGGAGGTTCAAAATATCGTCCCATTTCTATGTTCCCTATTAATGGAATATTACTGATAACCATATAAAATACAAGGAGATCATATGACCACACTCTGGTGCAAACTGTATTTGAAAGGACAATTTTGGGCAAACGATTTGCTTTGGGATATCCTCTGCTCCTGAAATCTTTCAAATAGAGATGAGTTCTCTTCTAAGGGACCACAAGGGCACGACAGTCATCATGGACGACATATTGGTGTATGGGTCTACATTGGAAGAACATGATCAGCGATTGAGCTGTGTGCTGCAAACCATTAGAGAGTCCAGGCTGAAATTGAATAAGGAGAAATGCCATTTTAGCAAGGCTGATTTATGATACTTTGGGCATATCATCAATGGGGATGGCATCAAGCCGGACACTGATAAAATCTGTGCTACAGAACAGATGAAAAGTCCTTCTGATGTAAATGAGCTGAGACAAATATTGGGCCTTGTAAATTACGTGGGCAGGTTCCTTCCAGATTTATCCACAATACTACACCCTATCACAGAGTTGCTAAAGAAGGATGTTGCCTGGGTCTGGGGACCTTCACAGGAAGAATTCTTTGTGCAGGTCAGGTCCCTGCTGGGGTCTGCCCCAGTGTTGGGGTTCTATGACCCTTCCAAAAAGACTGTGGTTAGTGCTGATGCGAGCAGTTATGGGTTAGGGGCCGCCCTCCTGCAGTTGAATGAGAACAAATTACAGCCCATTGCCTACTGTTCCCGTACACTGACGGCTGCTGAGTTGAAATACGCCCAAATTGAGAAAGAGTGCCTGGCTGCAGTTTTGGCCTGTGAGCGCTTCCAGCGTTACCTAGTGGGTTTAGAGAAATTTAGTCTGGAGACTGACCATAAACCGCTTATCAACTCCTATGATATTGGCAAAACACCCCTAAGATGCCAGAGACTTCTGATGAAGCTGCTCAGGTTCAACGTTCAGGCAGTGCATGTGCCAGGGAAACAACTGGTAGTGGCAGATACACTTTCTAGGCTCCCACTGGCTGCTGCTAAAGAATCTTCAATCCATTTCGTCAGGGAAGCTAAAGCAAATAAGAAAGGAGACATATTTAGATAATGATCTTCAAGAAGTTATTAAGTATATAAAAGAAGGTTGGCCCAAGAGCCGGGCAGCCTGGATGCCTTTAAGTTCTTACCAGTCAGAAAGGTCGCAGCTCACGGAGCTGGATGGGTTGGTGCTGATCCAGGACCGCATTGTTATTCTTGTTAGCATGCAGAAAGAGATGTTAAGCAGGATTCATGATGGCCACTTGGGCATTACAAAGTGCAGAAAAAGGGCAGCTACAGCAGTATGGTGGCCTGTGATCAGTTCCGACATTGCAAGCCATGTGTCAAAATGTGACTTTTGCCGGAAACACCGGCTTACCCTTGATTTCAACTCCACTGCCTGAAGGCCCGTGGCAGAAAATAGCTGTTGATTTGTGTGAACTGCACGGGAAAAAGTACCTAGTCATGATTGACTACTATTCCAGGTATTTGGAGATTGCACCCTTGAATGAGATCACAAGTCAAGCCGTTGTCACTCGTCTCAAGAGCTTGTTCGCCCGGTGGGGCATACCAATGGAGTTAGTGAGTGATAACGGAATGCAGTTTGCTTCCACGGAGTTCAGTTCTTTTAGCAGTGAATATGATTGTGTCCATTCTACGTCAAGTCCACATTACCCGCAGGCCAATGGAATTGCTGAAAGGGCAGTTCAAACAACAAACTTCATTTTGAAGCAATCTGAACCATTCCTAGCCCTCTTGACCTATAGGGCGACTCCCATTCAAGCCACGGGTTTTAGCCCAGCACAGCTGATGCTAGGGCATCAGATTTGTCCCACCTTACCCTCTGTGGGTGTCTTCCAGCCAACTAGCTCTATTCCTCGGTACGAGGTCCTTAGGAAGGATGAAGAGGCAAAAAGGGGCTATCGATTCTTCTGTGACAGGAGACACTCTGTGAGGCCCTTGCAGGAGATGAATTTGGGGCAAAGTGTCAGAATTAAACTGGATGATGAGAAGAAATGGAAGACACCTGCTACAGTAATTGGACGCTCTCCAGAACCAAGGTCTTATGTAGTCATTACTGACGGAGGGACAGTCACACGTCAAAATCGAAAACATCTTCAGCCTGTACCTGAGAGTTTGGAACTGGATGCCTCAGTACCACCGCCGGTGGGATCCCCTGTTTTAAGAGGGGTGCTTCCCTTCAGCAAGATTACAGCAGGGATACGTCTTTGCCTCCAGCAGACTCTCAATCACCTTCTTCTGTATCATTGGACAGTGTCAGGGTGCCAGGAATCAGACTGAGACGAGAAGTGCAAAAATAATCACACCTTTATTAATAGCAAAAAATAATAAAAAGTCCACAAGTCAAATATCAAGCCAGGAATCAACACCAGAGCTGGTAGTCAGACGAGCCGAGTCAGGAGCCAAAGCGAGTAGTCAGACGAGCCGGAATCAGGAACAAGGAGAACAGCAGAGTCAGGAACAAGCCAGTGATCAGGAACCAGGAGGGACGTCAGACAGCCAGGTAATGCACAGGAGCTCTCACAAACAGGTCTGAGACAACGCAAGGGCAAAGCATACTGAACAGAGGCCCTTTAAATAATATGTGATGACATCACAATTCTGAGACTTCATCCTGTCTTACACGGATGATGTACACCAGTCTGGCCATAAAAGTAAGTGAGACATGAATGAATCGGGGAACAAGGATGGTTGAAGCCCATTATTCGCCATGAGCGGGGATAACTTGGAGGAAGCATTAATAGCACTATTACGAGCAAACTCTGCCCAAGGTAACAGTTCAGACCAATTATTGTGGTGATCTGAGACATAGCAATGGAGGAACTGTTCCAGAGCTTGATTAGACCGTTCCACAGCCCCATTGGATTGAGGGTAATATGCCAAGGAGACAGAAAGCTGGATCCCCCTTTGAGCACAAAAGGAACGCCAAAATCTGGAGACAAACTGGCTACCCCAGTCCGACACTATCTCCTTGGGTAAACCATGTAACCGGAAGACCTCCTGGGCAAAAATTGAAGCAAGCTCCTGAGCGGTAGGCAACTTCTTCAAGGGAATGCAATGTGACATTTGTCAACCACTATAAGGATAACAGCATTGCTATTGGAAACAGGGAGCTTGACAATGAAGTCCAAAGCTGTGGAAAGCTGTGTCCATTAGCAATAGGTTGAAGAAGACCCACAGGAAGACGTCGAGGAGTCTTATTCTGTGCACAAACTGAGCAGGAGGCAACATATGCAGCAACATCAGAAGACCTGGCCACCTGAATTGTTGAGTGACAGACCAAATCATTTGGTTCTTGCCTGGGTGACCTGTGGCTTTAGGATAGTGGTAAGTGTGCAAAAGTTTAGTTCGAAGATTCTGAGGAACAAAACACTTACCACTAGGTTTCTCAGGAGGTGCATTGGTTTGTGCAGCCAGGATCTCCTCCCCCAAGGGAGAAGTCAAATTAGTACGTATGGTAGCCAAAATATAGTCAGGAGGAATAACTGGAGTAGGTACAGACTCCTCCTTGGACAGAGGCGAAAATTGTCGAGAGAGGGCATCAGCCCTAACATTCTTACTACCAGGCAGGTAGGAGACCACATAATTAAACCGAAAGTTCCGTAATGAGCGGAATAGGGTAAGCATTCATAATGGTAAGACGATTAAGACCCCTATAATCAATGCATGGTCTTAACTCGCCACCCTTTTTCTTCACAAAGAAGAAGCCAGCCCCTGCAGGAGAGCAGGATTTGCAGATGATCCCCCATGACAGAGCATCGGCAACATACTCCTCCATAGCACAATTCTCCGCAACAGACAAAGGGTAAACCCGGCCCTGAGGAGGAATGGCTCCGGGTTGCAGGTGTATGGCACAATCATAAGACTGGTGAGGAGGCAGCATACTGGCACGCACCTTGTCAAAAACATCTAGGAACTCTCGGTACTCCTCTGGCAATTGAGATACCAAAGAAGTGCACAAGACTTTAACTGGTTTTCGAAGACAAGTGAAAATACATTGCGGAGACCACGACAAAATTTTGGACCTGCACGAGTCGAGACTGGGATTGTGCTTGTGGAGCCAGGGATAACCCAGAACAACCGGAAAATGCGGAGAATTTATCACCTGGAACTGGAGGGTTTCAAAATGGAGAGCCCCAACAGCCATGGATAATTGAGCAGTTTCGTGAGTAATGAGTGCGGGCTGAAGGGGCCTGCCATCAATGGCCTCAATAGCAAGCGGAACGGACCAAGGCAAAACAGGAATGGAGTGCTTTGAAACAAAAGCACTGTCAATGAAATAGCCCACTGCACCGGAGTCAACAAGAGCCTGGGTGACTATGGAGGAGTCCACCCAGGAAAGGACAACTGTGACCAAAGGTTTCTCCTTTAGCGGTTCCGGGGACGAGAATAAATCACCCAAGGTCTGCCCCCGACAGGACCTTAGGTGTGAGCATTTCCCGGCCGTGTAGGACAAGACTTCAAAAGGTGGCCCTGTAACCCACAATAAAAGCAAAGCCCCTCCCTCCTCCTAAAGGCCCTCTCCACCATGGAGAGACGCGTGATTACCAACTGCATTGGCTCAGCAGTACCTGGTGACTCGGGACCCGGAGGCATGGGAGGAGAGGGAGGCATGGGTGGGAATCAACACGTAGGAGACAATGGAACAGGAGGCTTCTGCAAGCGCTCCTTGAAAGAGGGCCTCCCACTTACTCTGATGTCAATTAGGATACAAAAAGACACCAATGCCTCGAGATATTCTGGTAAATCTCTGGCAGCAACTTCATCTTTAATCGCATCAGAGAGCCCATGAAAGAAGGCAGCAACAAGGGCTTCATTATTCCAACCTACCTCTGCGGCAAGCATATGGAGCTCAATGGCATGCTGAGCAACAGATCTTGTACCTTGCTGAATGGACATGAGTCGTTTAGCAGCAGAGGAGGAGCGAGCCGGAACATCAAATACCCTTCGAAAGGAGGCCAAAAATTCAGGGTAATTTGAAATCACAGGTTTAATAATCTCCCACAAGGGATTAGCCCAGGCAAGAGCTGTATCAGAGAGTAACGAGATGAGAAATCCCACCTTAGCTCTGTCAGAGGGAAAAGCCTGAGGTAACATCTCAAAGTAAATGCCCACCTGGTTCAAAACCCTCTGCACTGATTAGGACCACCTCCATATCGCTGAGGTAGAAGTGCAGAACCAGACATGCTCCTGGTAGGACTAGGTGCAGCAGCAGAAACAGGAGCAGCCATAACTTGCGGGACACTTTGGTCCAAATGTGCAGTGCGAGTCAGCAGGGTTTGCAGGGCTAGTGCAAATTGATCCAAGCGGTGATCCTGTTTATCCATCCTTGAAATTATGGCAGTTAAAGGTGGATTATTAGCACCATCTGGATTCATGGCCCTTGTGTTATGTCAGGGTGCCAGGAATCAGACTGAGACGAGAAGTGCAAAAATAATCACACCTTTATTAATAGCAAAAAATAATAAAAAGTCCACAAGTCAAATATGAAGCCAGGAATCAAAACCAGAGCTGGTAGTCAGACGAGCCGAATCAGGAGCCAAAGTGAGTAGTCAGACAAGCCGGAATCAGGAACAAGGAGAACAACAGAGTTAGGAACAATCCAGGGATCAGGAACCAGGAGAGGCGTCAGACAGCCAGGTAATACACAGGAGCTCTCACAAACAGGTCTGAGACAATGCAAGGGCAAAGCATACTGAACAGAGGCCCTTTAAATAATATGTGATGACATCACAATTCTGAGACTGCATCCTGTCTCACACGGATGATGTACACCAGTCTGTCCATAAAAGGAAGTGCAGGAAATGAGCAGCATCACACAGTATGCACCAGAGTCAGCAAGAGAGGTGAGTAAAATGTCTGCCAGCAGCACATGGCAAGAAAAAGAGTGGTGAAACTTCCAGCCCGATATCAGGATTAGCACTAGTTAGAGCAGTGACCAGAAGTATGGGCAGAATAATCCCATGGTCACTGTGGACTAGGGTAGTCTACCCCGATGTTCAAGTCAGGATGTAATTCATGTTGTTTATACAGATATTTTCTTTAACTTGTTATTTTTTTTGTATGCTTCTTGTATACCTTGTTATTTGATGTATTCAAATGAAAAAAATATGTATGCTTTGTCCTTTGAAAAGGGGGAAGATGTGATGAGAGTGGGAAGTGATGTCACTGGATGGGGGCGTGGCTTAAGTCCGTTATTGTCTATGTCGTAGTTACCAAGTGAGATGTGTTGTGCAAGCTGTATACTTCTATACTCTGCAATAAAATAGCGTTGTACCTTCTATACTGTGTCCTGCATCTCATGACACTTATATAAAGCACTCACTGGACTTCAGTCATTTGTGATATAATGCTATTTTTTCAATGTGACATTTCGGGATAAAAGAACCCCTTTATCTGATAAATACAAACTTATATAGACCTGATACACCCACCCCCAAACAAACTCCCTATCAAAAAAGGAATGTGTGCAAAGGCGCTCTACAGAGTATGTGCAAAACTGTCAAACTCAATAAAGTCAAAACGGCAATAAGATTATTGAAATAAAGTGAAAAATATTAATATCCATATTTTTAAAATGTTAAATAGGAGACCGGTTAAAAGGGATACAAAGCATGAGTTCCATAACTGACAGGATCAATAAAACAAAAAATTATACCAACCCGATTTTGATAACAATAACAAATAGAGTGCACATGCTATAAGCGTATTAGATAGCCCAAACACGGGCTCTCCCGCATGTAGATAAACCCTCGCCTATCAAAAAAGGCAATAACTCACTAGGTGCATGAAATATGCAAAATAAATAAAACACACCCACATAGATCTATCATCGAATAAGCGAATATCGTCCATGACACGCATCCTGGATCACTCCAAACACGCCCGTCAGTGCAAGACTGACTTTGTGTCGCTACTACACTTAAACATCACCATAAGGGTATGTCATATTGGCTAGTCATGTGGAATCCAGCCAAACACACTCGATTGTAACAGAATCCAAACACCACAAATCATTTAATGCAGACCGCATTGAGCAATAAATACATATAAAATTTTGAATACCAAACCACTATAAAAAGTGACATACCTCAACTAATACACCGCCAAATGTGGCAAAATTTATTCAAAATAATTACTGGGTAAAAAACAAAATTCAAAAGGCTTATTGGGTATACAGGGAGTGCAGAATTATTAGGCAAATGAGTATTTTGACCACATCATCCTCTTTATGCATGTTGTCTTACTCCAAGCTGTATAGGCTCGAAAGCCTACTACCAATTAAGCATATTAGGTGATGTGCATCTCTGTAATGAGAAGGGGTGTGGTCTAATGACATCAACACCCTATATCAGGTGTGCATAATTATTAGGCAACTTCCTTTCCTTTGGCAAAATGGATCAAAAGAAGGACTTGACAGGCTCAGAAAAGTCAAAAATAGTGAGATATCTTGCAGAGGGATGCAGCACTCTTAAAATTGCAAAGCTTCTGAAGCGTGATCATCGAACAATCAAGCGTTTCATTCAAAATAGTCAACAGGGTCGCAAGAAGCGTGTGGAAAAACCAAGGCGCAAAATAACTGCCCATGAACTGAGAAAAGTCAAGCGTGCAGCTGCCAAGATGCCACTTGCCACCAGTTTGGCCATATTTCAGAGCTGCAACATCACTGGAGTGCCCAAAAGCACAAGGTGTGCAATACTCAGAGCCATGGCCAAGGTAAGAAAGGCTGAAAGACGACCACCACTGAACAAGACACACAAGCTGAAACGTCAAGACTGGGCCAAGAAATATCTCAAGACTGATTTTTCTAAGGTTTTATGGACTGATGAAATGAGAGTGAGTCTTGATGGGCCAGATGGATGGGCCCGTGGATGGATTGGTAAAGGGCAGAGAGCTCCAGTCCGACTCAGACGCCAGCAAGGTGGAGGTGGAGTACTGGTTTGGGCTGGTATCATCAAAGATGAGCTTGTGGGGCCTTTTCGGGTTGAGGATGGAGTCAAGCTCAACTCCCAGTCCTACTGCCAGTTTCTGGAAGACACCTTCTTCAAGCAGTGGTACAGGAAGAAGTCTGCATCCTTCAAGAAAAACATGATTTTCATGCAGGACAATGCTCCATCACACGCGTCCAAGTACTCCACAGCGTGGCTGGCAAGAAAGGGTATAAAAGAAGAAAATCTAATGACATGGCCTCCTTGTTCACCTGATCTGAACCCCATTGAGAACCTGTGGTCCATCATCAAATGTGAGATTTACAAGGAGGGAAAACAGTACACCTCTCTGAACAGTGTCTGGGAGGCTGTGGTTGCTGCTGCACGCAATGTTGATGGTGAACAGATCAAAACACTGTTAGAATCCATGGATGACAGGCTTTTGAGTGTCCTTGCAAAGAAAGGTGGCTATATTGGTCACTGATTTGTTTTTGTTTTGTTTTTGAATGTCAAAAATGTATATTTGTGAATGTTGAGATGTTATATTGGTTTCACTGGTAAAAATAAATAATTGAAATGGGTATATATTTGTTTTTTGTTAAGTTGCCTAATAATTATGCACAGTAATAGTCACCTGCACACACAGATATCCCCCTAAAATAGCTATAACTAAAAACAAACTAAAAACTACTTCCAAAACTATTCAGCTTTGATATTAATGAGTTTGTTGGGTTCATTGAGAACATGGTTGTTGTTCAATAATAAAATTAATCCTCAAAAATACAACTTGCCTAATAATTCTGCACTCCCTGTACATCTATAATAATTATAACATTGTCATAAGAAACACAGACGGCTAGATTTAGAGTTTTGTTGGTAACGACCCGCGTAGCTAACGCTGGCTTTTTTCTGGCCGCACCTTTAAAATAACTCTGGTATTGAGAGTCCACAGAATGGCTGCGTTAGGCTCCAAAAAAGGAGCGTAGAGCATATTTAACGCAACTTCAACTCTTGATACCAGAGTTGCTTACGGACGCGGCCAGCCTCAAAAACGTGCTCGTGCACGATTCCCCCATAGGAAACAATGGGGCTGTTTGAGCTGAAAAAAAACCTAACACCTGCAAAAAAGCCGCGTTCAGCTCCTAATGCAGCCCCATTGTTTGCTATGCGGAAACACTTCCTAAGTCTGCACCTAACACCCTAACATGAACCCCGAGTCTAAACACCCCTAACCTTACACTTATTAACCCCTAATCTGCCGCCCCCGCTATCGCTGACCCCTGCATATTATTATTAACTCCTAATCTGCCGCTCCGTAAACCGCCGCTACTTACATTATCCCTATGTACCCCTAATCTGCTGCCCCTAATACCGCCAACCCCTATATTATATTTATTAACCCCTAATCTGCCCCCCACAACGTCGTCTCCACCTGCCTACACTTATTAACCCCTAATCTGCCGACCGGACCGCACCGCTATTATAATAAAGTTATTAAAACCTAATCCGCCTCACTAACCCTATAATAAATAGTATTAACCCCTAATCTGCCCTCCATAACATCGCCGACACCTAACTTCAAACATTAACCCCTAATCTGCCGACTGGAGCTCACCGCTATTCTAATAAATGTATTAACCCCTAAAGCTAAGTCTAACACTAACACCCCCCTAAATTAAATATAATTTTAATCTAACAAAATTAATTAACTCTTCTTAAATAAATTATTCCTATTTAAAGCTAAATACTTACCTGTAAAATAAATCCTAATATAGCTACAATATAAATTATATTTATATTATAGCTATTTTAGGATTAATATTTATTTTACAGGTAACTTTGTATTTATTTTAACCAGGTACAATAGCTATTAAATAGTTAAGAACTATTTAATAGCTAAAATAGTTAAAATAATTACAAATTTACCTGTAAAATAAATCCTAACCTAAGTTTCAATTAAACCTAACACTACACTATCAATAAATTAATTAAATAAAATACCAACAATTACCTACAATTAAACCTAACACTACACTATCAATAAATAAATTAAATACAATTCCTACAAATAAATACAATGGAATGAGCCAATCAGAATCAAGTTCAATCTGATTGGCTGATTGGATCAGCCAATCGGATTGAACTTGATTCTGATTGGCTGATTCCATCAGCCAATCAGAATATTCCTACCTTAATTCCGATTGGCTGATAGAATCCTATCAGCCAATCGGAATTCGAGGGACGCCATCTTGGATGACGTCATTTAAAGGAACCGTCATTCGTCGTTCAGTCGTCGGCCAGGATGGATGTTCCGCGTCGGAGGTCTTCAGGATGCTGCCGCTCCGCTCCGGATGGATGACGATAGAAGATGCTGCTTGGATGAAGACTTCAATCGGATGGAAGACCTCTTCTGCCCCGCTTGGATGAAGACTTCTACTGGATGGAGGACCTCTTCTTGCCCCGCTTGGATGAAGACTTCTACCGGATGGAGGACCTCTTCTTGCTCCGCTTGGATGAAGAATTTGGCTCGGCTGGGTGAAGACGACTCAAGGTAGGGAGATCTTCAGGGGCTTAGTGTTAGGTTTATTTAAGGGGGGTTTGGGTTAGATTAGGGGTATGTGGGTGGTGGGTTGTAATGTTGGGGGGGGGGTATTGTATGTTTTTTTTTTACAGGCAAAAGAGCTGAATTTCTTGGGGCATGCCCCGCAAAGGGCCCTATTCAGGGCTGGTAAGGTAAAAGAGCTTTGAACTTTAGTAATTTAGAATAGGGTAGGGCATTTTTTATTTTGGGGGTCTTTGTTATTTTATTAGGGGGCTTAGAGTAGGTGTAATTAGTTTAAAATTGTTGTAATATTTTTCTAATGTTTGTAAATATTTTTTTCTTTTTTGGAACTTAGTTCTTTTTTATTTTTTGTACTTTAGTTAGTTTATTTCATTGTATTTATTTGTAGGAATTGTATTTAATTTATTTATTGATAGTGTAGTGTTAGGTTTAATTGTATTTATGTGTAGGAATTGTATTTAATTTATTTATTGATAGTGTAGTGTTAGGTTTAATTGTAACTTAGGTTAGGATTTATTTTACAGGTAAATTTGTAATTATTTTAACTATTTTAGCTATTAAATAGTTCTTAACTATTTAATAGCTATTGTACCTGGTTAAAATAAATACAAAGTTACCTGTAAAATAAATATTAATCCTAAAATAGCTATAATATAAATATAATTTATATTGTAGCTATATTAGGATTTATTTTACAGGTAAGTATTTAGCTTTAAATAGGAATAATTTATTTAAGAAGAGTTAATTAATTTCGTTAGATTAAAATTATATTTAATTTAGGGGGGTGTTAGTGTTAGGGTTAGACTTAGCTTTAGGGGTTAATACATTTATTAGAATAGCGGTGAGCTCCAGTCGGCAGATTAGGGTTAATACTATTTATTATTGGGTTAGTGAGGCGGATTAGGGGTTAATAACTTTATTATAGTAGCGGTGCGGTCCACTCGGTAGATTAGGGGTTAATAAGTGTAGGCAGGTGGAGGCGACGTTGAGGGGGGCAGATTAGGGGTTAATAAATATAATATAGGGGTCGGCGGTGTTAGGGGCAGCAGATTAGGGGTACATAAGTATAACGTAGGTGGCGGTCAGCAGATTAGGGGTTAAAAAAATGTAATCGAGTGGCGGCGATGTGGGGGGACCTCGGTTTAGGGGTACATAGGTAGTTTATGGGTGTTAGTGTTCTTTTGAGCACAGTAGTTAAGAGCTTTTTAAACCGGCGTTAGCCCAGAAAGCTCTTAACTACTGACTTTTTTCTGCGGCTGGAATTTTGTCGTTAGAATTCTAACGCTCACTTCAGCCACGACTCTAAATACCAGAGTTAGAAAGATCCCATTGAAAAGATAGAATACGCAATTGACGTAAGGGGATCTGCGGTATGGAAAAGTTGCGGCTGAAAAGTGAGCGTTAGACCCTTTTTTGACTGACTCCAAATACCGGCGGTAGCCTAAAACCTGCGTTAGGAGCCTCTAACGCTGGTTTTCACGGCTACCGCCAAACTCTAAATCTAGGCCAGAGTGATTCTCCATCAGACCCCATAGTGTAGTATTGTACCAACAACCATGAATACTAGCAAATGTGCAAAAAGAAATCCATAAAACAACATAAACAAAACATAGAGTTAAATAATAAAAAATCCTTAAAGACAAGGAAGACCAGATAGAATGAAGAAATAGGGTGTCAGAAGAATAAAATAACTGGAACTGTGACAATACTTAAATAGAGCTCATGCCATGTATTCCCACCGCCGGATAACACCAAGTGAGAAAACTAGCAAAAAATGACAAAAGGGTTAAAACACACTATGAATGGGCACATATAGAAATGGCAGGTGTATGCGTATATAATACATATGGATAATGCCTGAGTACAAATTAACTAAAATACATGATTATATGCCTCAACTAATATATAAATAAATGCATATATAGTAATACAGGGTCAGAGTAATCAAACGCACTTCTACTTTATGAGGAAGGTATGAGATATCAGCACAGATTATATTAATTTATGGCTCTACTATTTTAAATCGGGGGCATAGTAAAACAGCAGCATAGAGTATTACTTTCGAAGATTCATATGCAAAACAGAAAAACAGTCTGCCAGGAACGAACAGCAGCATTAATAGCTTGTTCTATGGCCCGGTTACCACCTGGTAGTAGCTTCTTTCTGCCCAATTGTGCTTTTCACAGAGGAAAACTTTCCTGTAGTATATCAGTCTGATCCCAAGGTCAGTCCAGCCCTGAAATACCAGGCAAATCTCCTCTGAACAAGGAAAAGGCAACCCCAGATGATCGTTTCGGCCTTCTCATGCATGAGAGTCTATGATTCATTTAACTGGGGTGAGAGTCCAGACCCATTCCAGTTCTTTGAACCTTTGTTTCATGTTGGTCCCTTTGTATATCATCTGCCCAACATATAAATTGTGCCTGATCTATGCTGCTGTTTTACTATTCCCCCGATTTAAAATGGTAGAGCCATACGTTAATATCTTCTGCGCTGATATCTCATACCTTCCTCATTAAGTAGAAGTGTGTTTGATTACTCTGACCCTGTATTACTATATATGCATGTATTTATATAATAGATGAGGCATAGGGGTAGATTTATCAAGGTGTGGACGGACATGATCCGCTGTAGCGATTATGTCCGCCGCACATCAATAAATGCCAACAGCCTACACTGTCGGCATTTATCATTGCACAAGCAGTTCTGGTGAACTGCTTGTGCACTGCTGCTCCCTGCAGATTTGCGGCCAATCGGCCGCTAGCAAGGGGTGTCAATCAACCTAATAGTATGTGATCGGGTGGATTGATTTCTGCAGCCTCAGTGCAGGTGAACGAGTTAAGGAGCAGCGGTCTAAAGACCTCTACTTCTTAACTCCTGTTTACAGCGAGCCTGAAGGCTCGCGCGGAAACAGCTGCATTAAGTCCCATTCGGAGCTTGACGAATCTGGCCCATATACTGTACTCGTATTCAAGTTAATTTGTACTCATGCATTATCCATATTTATTATATACGCATACACCTGCCATTTCTATATGTGCCCATTCGTAGTGTGTTTTTAACCTTTTTGTCATTTTTTGTTTGTTTTCTCACTTGGTGTTGTCCGGCGGTGGGAATAAAAGTATTGCCATAGATCCAGTTATTTTATTCTTCTAACACCCTATTTCTTCTTTCAATCTGGTCTTCCTTGTCTTTAAGGATTTTTTATTTTTTAACTCTATGTTTTGTTTATGTAGTTTTATGTATTTATTTTTGCACATATGCTAGTATTCATGGTTGTTGGTACGATACTGTACTATGGGGCATGATGGAGAATGGCTCTGTGTTTCTTTTGCTGACAATGTTATAATTATTATATACCCAATAAGTCTTTTGAATTTTGTCTCATACCGAGTAATTATTTTCTCACTTTTTGCATTGTATTAGTTGAGGTATGTAACTTTTTATAGCGGTTTGGTATTCAACATTTTATGTGTATTTGTTGCTCAGTGCAGTCTGCATTATATGATTTGTGGTGTTTGGATTCTGTTACAATCGAGTGTGTTTGGCTGGATTCCATACGACTAGCCAATATGACATAAACTTATGGTGATGTTTAAGTGTAGTAGCGATATATATAAAGCATTTTTCATATTTTTAGGAGATGTGTGGGTCTTGTTACTGGACAAGACTTGCCACAGTCATTATGTTATCAAAAAACTGCATTTATTTGCAATGAGTTATAAGCTGGGGCTAACCAGGTGCATATATTTAGCAGAGTCTGTCTTTATAAGTCTGCAGTATGCATTCCCAGTTCTAAAACTTAGGCCTAGATTTGGAGTTTGGCGTTAGCCGTGAAAACCAGCGTTAGAGGCTCCTAACGCTGGTTTAAGGCTAACTCCGGTATTTGGAGTTACTCAAAAAAGGGTCTAACGCTCACTTTTCAGCCGTGACTTTTCTATACCGCAGATCCCCTTACGTAAATTGCGTATCCTATCTTTTCAATGGGATTTTTCTAACTCCGGTATTTAGAGTCGTGTCTGAAGTGAGCGTTAGAAATCTAACGACAAAACTCCAGCCGCAGAAAAAAGTCAGTAGTTAAGAGCTTTCTGGGCTAACACCGGTTTATAAAGCTCCTAACTACTGTACTCTAAAGTACACTAACATCCATAAACTACCTATGTACCCCTAAACTGAGGTCCCCCCACATCGCCGCCACTCGATTACATTTTTTTAACCCCTAATCTGCTGACCACCACCTACGTTATACTTATGTACCCCTAATCTGCTGCCACTAACACCGCCGACCCCTGTATTATATTTATTAACCCCTAATCTGCCCCCCACAACGTCGCCGCCAGCTACCTACAATAATTAACCCCTAATCTGCCGACCGCAAAGCGCCGCCACCTACATTATAGCCATGTACCCCTAATCTGCTGCCCCTAACACCGCCGACCCCTATATTATATTTATTAACCCCTAATCTGCCCCCTCAACGTCGCATCCACCTGCCTACATTTATTAACCCCTAATCTGCCGAGCGGACCGCACCGCTACTATAATAAAGTTATTAACCCCTAATCCGCCTCACTAACCCTATAATAAATAGTATTAACCCCTAATCTGCCCTCCCTAACATCGCCGACACCTAACTTCAATTATTAACCCCTAATCTGCCGACCGGAGCTCACCGCTATTCTAATAAATGTATTAACCCCTAAAGCTGTCTAACCCTAACACTAACACCCCCCTAAGTTAAATATAATTTTAATCTAACGAAATTAATTAACTCTTATTAAATAAATTATTCCTATTTAAAGCTAAATACTTACCTGTAAAATAAACCCTAATATAGCTACAATATAAATTATAATTACATTGTAGCTATTTTAGGATTAATATTTATTTTACAGGCAACTTTGTAATTATTTTAACCAGATACAATAGCTATTAAATAGTTAAGAACTATTTAATAGCTACCTAGTTAAAATAATTACAAAATTACCTGTAAAATAAATCCTAACCTAAGTTACAATTAAACCTAACACTATAATATCATTAAATTAATTAAATAAAATACCTACAATTACCTACAATTAAACCTAACACTACACTATCAATACATTAATTAAATACAATATCTACAAATAACTACAATGAAATAAACTAACTAAAGTACAAAAAATAAAAAAGAACTAAGTTACAAAAAATAAAAAAATATTTACAAACATAAGAAAAATATTACAACAATTTTAAACTAATTACAGCTACTCTAAGCCCCCTAATAAAATAACAAAGCCCCCCAAAATAAAAAATGCCCTACCCTATTCTAAATTACTAAAGTTAAAAGCTCTTTTACCTTACCAGCCCTGAACAGGGCCCTTTGCGGGGCATGCCCCAAGAAGTTCAGCTCTTTTGCCTGTAAAAAACATACAATACCCCCCCAAACATTACAACCCACCACCCACATACCCCTAATCTAACCCAAACCCCCCTTAAATAAACCTAATACTAAGCCCCTGAAGATCTTCCTACCTTGTCTTCACCATACCAGGTTCACCGATCGGTCCAGAAGAGCTCCTCCGATGTCCTGATCCAAGCCCAAGCGGGGGGCTGAAGATGTCCATGATCCGGTAGAAGTCTTCATCCAAGCCGGGCAGAAGAGGTCTTCCATCCGATTGAAGTCTTCATCCAAGCGGGGCAGAAGAGGTCTTCCATCCGATTGAAGTCTTCATCCAGGCGGCATCTTCTATCGACATCCATCTGGAGCGGAGCGGCAGCATCCTGAAGACCTCCGACGCGGAACATCCATCCTGGCCGACGACTGAACGACGAATGACGGTTCCTTTAAATGACGTCATCCAAGATGGCGTCCCTCGAATTCCGATTGGCTGATAGGATTCTATCAGCCAATCGGAATTAAGGTAGGAATATTCTGATTGGCTGATGGAATCAGCCAATAAGAATCAAGTTCAATCCGATTGGCTGATCCAATCAGCCAATCAGATTGAGCTTGCAATCTATTGGCTGTTCCGATCAGCCAATAGAATGCGAGCTCAATCTGATTGGCTGATTGGATCAGCCAATTGGATTGATCTTGATTCTGATTGGCTGATTCCATCAGCCAATCAGAATATTCCTACCTTATTTCCTATCAGCCAATCGGAATTCGAGGGATGCCATCTTGGATGACGTCCCTTAAAGGAACCGTCATTCTTCAGTTGGACGTCGCCGGATGAAGATGGGTCCGCCGTGGAGGTCTTCAGGATGGAGCCGGTCCTCATCGGATGAAGATAGAAGATGCCACTTGGAAGATGATGGTTGCCGGTCCGGATCTACTCTTCTTCCAGGATAGGATGAAGACTTTGGAGCCTCTTCTGGACCTCTTCAGCCACCGGATGATGGATCACCAGCCCCATCTTGGGTTGGATGAAGATTTTGGAGCCAGGACCGATCGGTGATGCCCGGTGAGGTGAAGACAAGTTAGGATGATCTTCAGGGGCTTAGTGTTAGGTTTATTTAAGGGGGGTTTGGGTTAGATTAGGGATATGTGGGTGGTGGGTTGTAATGTTGGGGGGGGGTATTGTATGTTTTTTTTTACAGGCAAAAGAGCTGAACTTCTTGGGGCATGCCCCGCAAAGGGCCCTGTTCAGGGCTGGTAAGGTAAAAGAGCTTTGAACTTTAGTAATTTAGAATAGGGTAGGGCATTTTTTATTTTGGGGGCCTTTGTTATTTTATTAGGGGGCTTAGAGTAGGTGTAATTAGTTTAAAATTGTTGTAATATTTTTCTTATGTTTGTAAATATTTTTTTTATTTTTGTAACTTAGTTCTTTTTTATTTTTTGTACTTTAGTTAGTTTATTTCATTGTAGTTATTTGTAGATATTGTATTTAATTAATGTATTGATAGTGTAGTGTTAGGTTTAATTGTAGGTAATTGTAGGTATTTTATTTAATTAATTTAATGATAGTATAGTATTAGGTTTAATTGTAACTTAGGTTAGGATTTATTTTACAGGTAATTTTGTAATTATTTTAACTATTTTAGCTATTAAATAGTTCTTAACTATTTAATAGCTATTGTACCTGGTTAAAATAAATACAAAGTTACCTGTAAAATAAATATTAATCCTAAAATAGCTATAATATAATTATAATTTATATTGTAGCTATATTAGGGTTTATTTTACAGGTAAGTATTTAGCTTTAAATAGGAATAATTTATTTAATAAGAGTTAATTAATTTCGTTAGATTTAAATTATATTTAACTTAGGGGGGTGTTAGTATTAGGGTTAGACTTAGCTTTAGGGGTTAATACATTTATTAGAATAGCGGTGAGCTCCGATCGGCAGATTAGGGGTTAATAATTGAAGTTAGGTGTCGGCGATGTTAGGGAGGGCAGATTAGGGGTTAATACTATTTATTATAGGGTTAGTGAGGCGGATTAGGGGTTAATAACTTTATTATGATAGCGGTGCGGTCCGCTCGGCAGATTAGGGGTTAATAAGTGTAGGCAGGTGGAGGCGACGTTGTGGGGGGCAGATTAGGGGTTAATAAATATAATATAGGGGTCGGCGGTGTTAGGGGCAGCAGATTAGGGGTACATAAGGATAATGTAAGTAGCGGCGGTTTATGGAGCGGCAGATTAGGGGTTAAAAATAATATGCAGGAGTCAGCGATAGCGGGGGCGGCAGAATAGGGGTTAATAAGTGTAAGGTTAGGGGTGTTTAGACTCGGGGTACATGTTAGGGTTTTAGGTGCAGACGTAGGAAGTGTTTCCCCATAGCAAACAATGGGGCTGCGTTAGGAGCTGAACGCGGCTTTTTTGCAGATGTTTTTTTTCAGCTCAAACAGCCCCATTGTTTCCTATGGGAGAATCATGCACGAGCACGTTTTTGAGGCTGGCCGCGTCCATAAGCAACTCTGGTATCGAGAGTTGATGCTGCGTTAAATATGCTCTACACTCGTTTTTTGGAGCCTAACGCAGCCTTTATGTGGACTCTCAATACCAGAGTTATTTTTATGGTGCGGCCAGAAAAAAGCCAGCGTTAGCTACGCGGGTCCTTACCGACAAAACTCTAAATCTAGCCGATAGTTAACTATATAAAAACATTTTATAAAACCATTTTTTAACCTTTTTTCAAAAGCTTTCTTCTATTATAATCCATTTGTAATGTCTTTATGATGTTTATGTCTGTGTCTGTTTCGTTAGTATAAAAATGTTATCATTGTTTTGACCTTTTATTTATTTTACGCTGTTGGGGAAAGTGGGTTTGGCTAGTAGTCTTATTGTGATTGGTTACACATTGAGATGTCTCTCCCAATGCTGAACAGCTGATACCTTTCTGCTGCAGAAGAATGTTTATACAACCGAGGTCAGAATTATTTAATTTAAATCCCCTCTAGATATCTATTTGCAAGACCGCTGATGTCTTTATACTATTACCAATCTTCTTAGTTAAAGTTGTGATCAGCTGTTATTTCTCGGTCAGTTTTTTGCTCTTAGGAGGAAGTGGGTGAGTTTTAGCCTATTTAGTTTCTGATTGGCTATTAACCGCTTTCCTTTCTCCTTAATGATAGCTCATACATTTATTAGGTAACCGCGGTCTAACATTCCCGTAGCTCTATGTTAGTTAACTCTAACATTGGCATTATCTATTTCTGGTGATCTCATTTTTGGTTCTTTCTTTCTTATCCGATATCTTTTATCGGATTGTTTTATTTCTCGCTCATGCTGGTTCAGAAGCACAGCTGTTCGCAGGAGTGTGTATTGTCTTTCCTTGTGGGTAAATAGTGACCGTATCTAAGGGGATATATGATCACTACATGATCGCTATGAGTACATTTCAAATATAATCACAATGGACAAATGAATTTAGAGATGTGAAATCTTAAATATATCAAAATAAATAAAAATATATAAATAAAAGTTATACACGGCTTATATATGAAAGAAGGGGGGGAGGGGAGGGTCCATTCCAGAATTCTTAACAATTAACCAAAGCAAAAAAGAGCAACATTTTTCAAACACTGCACACGTAAAGGAACACCCCATGGGGCCAATTTATCAAGGCCCGAATGCAGCTGTTTCCGCTCAACTCGCCGGAAACAGGAGTTAAGAAGCAGAGGTGTTAAGACCGCTGCTCCTTAACTGTTCCGCCACCTCTGAGGTGGCGTACAGCAATCAGCCCAATCAGATACAATTGGGTTAATTGACACCCCCTGCTAGTGGCCGATTGGCCGCGAATGTGCAGGGGGTGGGATTGCACAAGCATTTCACAAGAAATGCTTGTGCAATGATAAATGCCGACAACGTATGCTGTCGGCATTTATTGATGTGCGGCGGACATGATCCGATACAGCAGATCATGTCCACTCGCACATTGTTAAACTTATCATGGGTAAACTTATCTACATAATAGCTGCCATTAAACTTGCAACCCATTAACTTGAAACTCACTGGATAAGGGCAACAAACGATAAGCTGACTCTGTTGATTTTGGACATCAAAGCTCCATTGCCCATGGCCCACACCATCTGCGGGACCCTGTCAAAAGACTGGTGTTTAACAGAAGAATCCTCTTTAACTATTGTGTCATTTACTGAGCCCCCCTAGGGTAAGATAGGTGCTGGATCATCCTATACTTGCCCTGCTCTTTCTTGGGACTACACCTAAAGGTGACACCACTAAATCATCAATTGTTTTTTCTTTAAATGGGCCTGCCATCCTCCCTAATTTTACCTCCTTATCCAACTTATCCTGCAGGACATCTGGGAACTCCACGACTGACTTCAAATTCCCCGCTCTACCTGCCCCTTTCACCTCAAATTGAACCAGCATGACAAAACACCGTGACAAACCATGCACAAGAAAATTTCTATCCTCTATATTCTCATACACCTGCAACTCCTGTAACAATATATATAACCTATAACCTATATACTTTAAGAGGCCAACCCCCAATCCAACTCCACTGCTGGTATTACCTTGACCTTGAAAGGAACACCTGGGCCCATTACCCTTTTACCCAAAACATGCCATTGTAACTGATGGCCCTTACCCACTGCTATGCCCTGCTATCCTATATAAACATGCCATTGTAACTGATGGCCCTTACCCACTGCTATGCCCTACTAGCCTATATATACATGTCATTTTAACTACTGGCTCTTACCCACTGCTATGCCCTCCTAGCTCCTATACTGTATATATATATATATGTCATTGTCACTGCTGGCTATCACCCACTGTGATGCCCTGCTAGCCTATACATACCATTGTAACTCCTGGTAGTACCAGGTACATACCCACTGTTATGCCCTGCTAGTCTACATATACCATTGTAACTGCTGGCACTTACCTTTTGCAATGCCCTGCTAGGCTATTCAGCAGTCAGTCCTAATGGGCCAACAGACACTCAGATGCACTTCCTTCTAGCTTCAAAATAAAAATAAACAGATGTAAGTTAAAAGTGTACTTGGGCTAATATCTGAAAGAGTTTATTGTATTCTAAGCACATATTTTTAAATAGGATAGGTTCCTCCTCTTTCTGACTTCCTACTGGGGCCCTGATATTAAAAGGATTCTCTATCTTGGAGAGAAATTGCAGTTCAGACATCACAGGGGATAAACTCAAATGAAAAAGGTTGGAACTATCCAACAAGCCCAGTGCTATATATTATATCACTTTACATTTCAGATTGGGTACTTTCAGTGTTATTGCATTAGCTTTCCACTTTCTCATATTTCAATACATTTAGATTTAGTTCTAGCAGTGATTTTACAAATTCTTATTATATTTTGAAAGTTTCTGTATTTTTTTTAACAAATTAGGACCATACTTTGTATATTTCCATGTAGCTTTTACAAATTAAATTGCACATTGTATTTGCTGCATTGCAAACTAAACTGACAGTTTCAGTAAGTGTGGGGCCAGGGCAGTTCCCTGGGCTGAATAGGGGCATTCCCAGGGTATGTCTAAAACTCTCACTTCGCCATTTAATTGGAAGCCAATGCAAGGAGTGAAGAACAGGTGTCCCCTCACCAAAGAGTAGCTTTGTTTTGTCCGGGTTCATTTTGAGACACCTAGCATTCATCCATTCATCCATTCTATGAGGTCTGTTAAGCAACTGTTTATGTGGCATGCTGGGTCTGTAGTATCTGGAGCAAAGGAGAAGTAGAGTTATGTGTCATCAGGGTAACAATGATACCTTAGGTTATGTCGGTTAATGATGACCCTCAGTGGTACTAAGTAAATTTGCGAATAGCATGGGAGACAGGATGGATCCTTGTGGAACTACGCAGGCCAGTTCAGTTGGTGCTGATGAGCTTGATCCTGATATTACTCTCTGTGATCTACCAGTGAGGAAAGATATAAACCAGTTAAGGACTGTGCCTCCTAGACCACAGATGTGCTGCAAGCGCTCTATTAGAATCCTATGGTCAATGGTGTCAAACGCAGCTGAGAAATCCAGGAGGATTAGAATGGAGTAATCACCTTTGGCTCTTGCCATGAGGAGATCATTTAGCACTCAGACTATTGATGTTTCAGTATACAAGACAGAGAAGGGAATGGAATGTTCTACTATTTGAAACCCCAGATAAGTCACATAGTATATAGTTCAGTATAATTGACTATATACCTTATGGGTATTTTAACCCTTCACATTAAAAAATGGGGGGTGCTCATTATCCGTATATATAAACTAGAAAAGGACAAGAGAAATGGATAAACCAGAGCACTCTTAAACAAATACCATGTAGATAATATAGTCACAGTGAGGTTTGTACACACAGAAGGAAAATAAAACTTAACATTTAATAGCAAAAATTAAAAAGTAGTGAACTACTACCAGTGTAGTGTATTAAAAACTGTAATAAAATACTGTAATAAAATACAGCAGAGCTCTGCTGTATTTTATTACAGTTTTTAATACACTACACTGGTAGTAGTTCACTACTTTTTAATCTTTACTATTAAATGTTAAGTTTTATTTTCCTTCTGTGTGTACAAACCTCACTGTGACTATATTATCTACATGATATTTGTTTAAGAGTGTCCTTTTCTATTGATGTTTCAGTGCTGTGGCGGCAACTGAAGCCTGACTGGAAAGGATTGAATATGCTCAGGCGTGATAGATGGGCTTCCAGTTGAGTTGCCACTACTTTTTCAATTATTTTCCCCAGAAATGGGAGGTTGGATACTGGTCTGTAATGAGTCATGCAGTCTGGGTCTAATAAAGGTTTCTTTAGGAGTGGTTTTACCACAGCTTCTTTTAGAGGATCTGGGAAGTCTCCTGTTTTTAGTGAACACTGCACTATTTTTGTGAGTGCTGGGGCGAGTGTTTCAAAGCATCCAGATATGAGCTGAGTTGGAGCATGGTCTAAGTCACACGTAATAGGATGCAACTTTTGTATGGTGTTTTTAACATTTGTAAAAGTGGACCATAAACTGGGGCATTATGGCATTCCATTGTAGTGGTTCTGGTGTGTAACTGTTTGGCTTGCTGTGATAGTGGTTCGGATTGAGGAAATCTTGTTTCTGAAGAAGTTCGCAAATGCTTCACATTTATCCTGAGAAAAGTTGGTGGGGCTAAGCATGCATGTTGGTTTGCAGAGCCTTTCTACTGTGCAAAACAATTGCCTGGGTCTATTGTGGGAGAGTGCATGATAAAGATTTTTTTCTGAGTTATCTTGGATTGATATTTATTCAGATGTTTGGTAAGAGTGTCTTTATCCTCTGGATCATGTGTTCTGTGCCACTTTCTCTTGAGTTTACGTCCTGTTATTTTCATTTCTCTGATGGAGCTATCAAACCACGGTGCATTGTTGTGAGTTTTGACAGTGCGTATGCAAGTTGATGCAATGCTTTATAGGGTGTCTCTCATGGTTTTAAAACACAGATAATAGGATATATAGCAGTGCCGCTGGCTAAGATATACCACAGGAGTCAAAATGTTTTAAAAAATATTTAATAAAATCTACATAGATATAAAAATAAAAATAACAAAAATTAACAAAAATGGTAAGATCAGATTATTTGACCAAAATAGTGAACTCACTGGAGTACAAATCCTAGGGATAATATCCCTTTGAATCCTAATGTATGAATATATCTAATAATAAATTGGTACAGCTCATATGTTTAAAAATTAAGATAATGAACAATATGTGTCAAACCAAAAAATTAAAAAATGAAAGAAAATTAATAAAGGATTTCCTTCGTGCAAGACCCCTGGTTGTGGGTCTAAAGTGTAGTATTACTAATAGATATAAATAAAAAAATATAAAAATAAAAAAAAATAAAAAAATGGCATATAATTGTGAAGATAAGAATCCAATAAAGGATTAGTTTCTTAGTGAAAGACCCGTATTATGATTCTGAAATGATAATTTTCTTATCAAATGTAAATAAATTGTGATAGAAAATATATTATGAGAACAAATCAAATTCCTTATAATATATAATACTCCTGTGCATAATGTGCAATGATACAATCAAAGATGAGTGGATTTTACCACTTATAGACCTAAAACTCAACTAAACTGGTACCAGCTCCAATTCGTAAACTTAGTATTTCAATCAACTTATGGACACAACAATCCGTTCTAATAATTGGACTTTCCAATAATTAACTCCAATATGAGATATATATCTAGTTATAAAATCATATTGTGTGACAATTTATAAAACAATCAAGAAATAAGAAAATTTATAACATTTTTGTAATCGATGTAAACAATTGAAAAACAGATGAATAAAAGAGTCCAAAATATATCAAATCCTGATGAAATGTAAATAGTAATTTCTTCCTTGAAATGTCTAATTTGAATAAAATCCTTGAGTGTATTGAGGTCCAAAGTCCTAGTCCTTAAATAGAGGTATATATATAGAAACCTAAAAAGAAAAGAGAAAAAAGTGCACTAAACAAATGTGCTTCTAGGGTATGGACTATTAAAAATCGTCTTACCATTTAAAGCCCGGTCCTGGATATGATTAGCCTCTAAATCTTTGTTATTGGATAGTCGTCTACGCGTTTCGGCCCTCTAAATGGGACCCTTTTCAAGACATGTGGAGGCTTAATCAGTACTGACCTTTTATATTTTTGGAATGGGCGTTTGTTTGTTACAATTGCGCCAAAAAAATTGCACCAAAAAAATCACGCCAAAAATTGGGTCCGATATTGCCAGATTGTTTGTTGCCGCTTGTGCCACTATACCGCACTTCCGCTAGACAGCCGGATGTCTATGTGTTTAGCACTTCCGGTTTCTTTACCACTTCTGGTTTCGCGGAACCATTTTGCGAAAGGGCAAGAAGGAACAACAAATTGTCGGCAAGACCGGATATCAATATGTACGGTGCTTCCGGTTTAACGAAACCATTTTGGAAAAGGGCAAATTTGTATTGTGGTTTAATGGAGGGTAGATTTCCATTATTTTATTTCTTATGTGGTTGTTTTAATCTATTTTCTAGTGATTAATTATGAATATCACTGATATTGGGCTAATATATCCAGGACTTACAATGTTTATAACATACATTTATTTCCATTACAATTCCATGATAATAGTGACTCTATTTCTAGTTGTACTATTCTGTATCTCATATGTGATAAACTTAAATACATACAAAGTTGCGAATGAAATAAACATAAGAAAAATTAACATAAGAAAAATTAGAAGATTGCTGATACAAAATTCCAACAATAAATAAAGTAAAAAAAAAAAAAAATTAAAAAATAAAAAAATTTAAGAATTACAAAAATTTGTAAAGAATTTTTAAAAAAATTGCAAAAAAATTGCAAATGCAAATATGATAATCTTAGATGGATTTGATACAAGATGTTCTTTGTATTTAATTCTTAACATATCTTAATCTAGACATTTGGGGCGCGATCCGATATAGATCGCAGTTTGCGGCACAAGCGAGGGAACCGGCGTCGCCCGCAGTTTCAGCTTGCAACTCAAGCTATCCCATATAAGTCGGCGTCAGATGCTAACGTGCCGTAAGTCTGACAAACCAGCGATGTCCAGAAATCTGCGTAAGTACAAATTTCTGGCGTCGCCAGTGACTTGCGGCACGTTAGAAACTGCCGGCGCCTATAAAACCTGACTAAAGTCTAAAACACCCGCACTGTCTAACACGACTCCCTAACATAGCCCGACAAGTCTAACACGCCTCCCTAACATAGCCCGCACTGTCTAACCCTCTATCCGCTATCCCCCTTCACTATCCTAACAATAAAAAAGCTATTAACCCCTAAACCGCCGCTCCCGTACCCCGCCGCAACCTAATAAAGTTATTAACCCCTAAACCGCCGCTCCCGTACCCCGCCGCCAGCTATATTATATCTATAACCCCCTAAAGTGAGCCCCTAACACCGCTGCCATCTATATTAAAATTATTAACCCCCAATGTAAGCCCCTTACACCGCCGCCATCTCTATTAAAATGATTAACCCCTAATTTAATCTACCTACCCCGCCGCCAGCTATATTATCTATGTTAACCCTAAGTATATTATAGTTAATATAGGTATTACATTATATATATTAACTATATTAACCCTAATTATATTAGGGTTAATATAGATAATATAGTTACTATAGTATTTATATTAACTATATTAACTCTATCTAACCCTAACACCCCTAACTAAATTTATATTAAATTAATCTAATTCATTTATAAACTAAAATATTCCTATTTAAATCTAAATACTTACCTATAAAATAAACCCTAAGATAGCTACAATATAATTAATAATTACATTGTAGCTATGTTAGGGTTAATATTTATTTTACAGGTAAATTGTTAATTATTTTAACTAGGTATAATAGCTATTAAATAGTTATTAACTATTTAATATCTACCTAGTTAAAATAATTACCCAATTACCTGTAAAATAAATCCTAACCTAAGTTACAAATACACCTACACTATCAATAAATTAAATAAACTACAAACATCTATCTAAAAATACAATTAAATTAACTAAACTAAATTACAAAAAAAACAAAACACTAAATTACAAAAAATAAAAAAAGATTACAAGATTTTTAAGCTAATTACACCTATTCTAAGCCCCCTAATAAAATAATAAACCCCCAAAATAAAAAAAATTCCCTGCCCTATTCTAAATTAAACAAATTTCAAAGCTCTTTACCTTACCAGCCCTTAAAAGGGCCTTTTGTGGGGCATGCCCCAAAGAATTCAGCTCTTTTGCATACAAATACAATACCCCCCCCCCATTACAACCCACCACCCACATACCCCTATTCTAAAACCACCCAAACCCCCCTTAAAAAAGCCTAACACTACCCCCCTGAAGATCTCCCTACCTTGTCTTCACCACACCGGGCCGAACTCCTGATCCGATCCGGGCGATGTCTTCCTCCAAGCGGCAATGAAGAATTCTTCCTCCGGCGATGTCTTCCTCCAAGCGGCAAAGAAAAATTCTTCCTCCGGCGACGTCTTCCTCCAAGCGGCAGCAAAGTCTTCATTCTTCCGGCGGCATCTTCAATCTTCTTTCTTCGCTCCGCCGCCGCGGAGCATCCATCCCGGACGACTACTGAACTTGGAATGAGGTACCTTTAAATGACGTCATCCAAGATGGTGTCCGCCGAATTCCGATTGGCTGATAGGATTCTATCAGCCAATCGGAATTAAGTTAAAAAATCTGATTGGCTGATTGAATCAGCCAATCAGATTCAAGTTCAATCCGATTGGCTGATCCAATCAGCCAATCAGATTGAGCTCACATTCTATTGGCTGATCGGAACAGCCAATAGAATGCGAGCTCAATCTGATTGGTTACAATATTCGTGCCTGTAGCGTTATCCCTATTCAGAGCTATATTTATATCGGAGCTCACATCAGCTGAAAATGCGTAGACGACTATCCAATAACAAAGATTTAGTGGCTAATCATATCCAGGACCGGGCTTTAAATGGTAAGACTATTTTTAATAGTCCATACCCTAGAAGCACATTTGTTTAGTGCACTTTTTTCTCTTTTCTTTTTAGGTTTCTATATATATACCTCTATTTAAGGACTAGGACTTTGGACCTCAATACACTCAAGGATTTTATTCAAATTAGACATTTCAAGGAAGAAATTACTATTTACATTTCATCAGGATTTGATATATTTTGGACTCTTTTATTCATCTGTTTTTCAATTGTTTACATCGATTACAAAAATGTTATAAATTGTCTTATTTCTTGATTGTTTTATAAATTGTCACACAATATGATTTTATAACTAGATATATATCTCATATTGGAGTTAATTATTGGAAAGTCCAATTATTAGAACGGATCGTTGTGTCCATAAGTTGATTGAAATACTAAGTTTACGAATTGGAGCTGGTACCAGTTTTGTTGAGTTTTAGGTCTATAAGTGGTAAAATCCACTCATCTTTGATTGTATTATATATTATAAGGAATTTGATTTGTTCTCATAATATATTTTCTATCACAATTTATTTACATTTGATAAGAAAAATATCATTTCAGAATCATAATACGGGTCTTTCACTAAGAAACTAATCCTTTATTGGATTCTTATCTTCACAATTATATGCCATTTTTTCATTTTTTTAATTTTTTATATTTTTTTATTTATATCTATTAGTAATACTACACTTTAGACCCACAACCAGGGGTCTTGCACGAAGGAAATCCTTTATTAATTTTCTTTCATTTTTTAATTTTTTGGTTTGACACATATTGTTCACTATCTTAATTTTTAAACAAATGAGCTGTACCAATTTATTATTAGATATATTCATACATTAGGATTCAAAGGGATATTATCCCTAGGATTTGTACTCCAGTGAGTTCACTATTTTGGTCAAATAATCTGATCTTACCATTTTTGTTAATTTTTGTTATTTTTATTTTTAAAAACTCCTGTGGTATATCTTAGCCAGCGGCGCTCCTATATATCCTATTATTTGTGTGTTCTGTTTTTTAGACCTATTAGGGGGTCTTCATTATAGTGAGCAGATATCAGTCCTAGGCGCTGGTTACTTATTTATTTATAATAGTCTCTCATGGTTTTGTTGTAGAGTCAGACTAAGGAGTTGGGGTCTTCGCAGGTGCCCATTAGTTCACTTAGATCCATATGTGATGCTACATCCAGTGGTGTCACCCCTTTTAATGAGCAGTGTTTGACCAGGTTCTGAGGCTGGTGTCTGGTTGATTGTGATACAATGGAGAAGTGAATGGAGTGGTGGTCTCACCAGGTAACTGGGTTTACAGGTACTGGTGACACTTCTAGTCCAGACTTTAACACTAGATCAAGTGTATGACCATTTCTGTGGGTGGGAGTGGTGACGATTTGTGTGAAGCCGAGTGTTCTCATCAAGCTGAGGAGATCCTGCCCAAACAGGGATAAGGTGTTGTCAATCCAAGTGTTGAAGTCTCCTAATATAAGTCATCTGGGGTGTTCAAGGATTAAGCCAGCCAAAAGGCCTGGGAGTTCCTAAAGAAATCTCTTCCCATCTCCTGGGGGTCTGTATATTAGCAGTATTCGGAATCCTCTCTCTATTGAGAGGCTGGCAGCTACGCATTCAAAAGATTGGGTTTTGTGGACTGGTATTGGTCTGAGATTTAAGGATGATTTTGCACAGATCATAACTCCGCTTCCCTTGCAATCTTGTCTCGGGCCGCTGCCTCTAGAATAGGCCCTGCATTTTCATCTAACCATGATTCTGTGATGCATGCTAATTCGCATGTTTCAATAAGGTCGGCAATAATAGCTGTTTTTTTATTCTTTATTGATCTGGCATTGCATAGGATTGCTCTGATAGGACAGTCTTGTCTATAAAGTAATATAGCTCACTGTAAAGCGACTTTTTGGGAGTAAAGTTAGCAGGTAGCAGGGGACACAATAACAATTCAATACTGCAGCCAATCACATTACGCTGCTTTCTGCGTATAGTATCCTATATTCGCTTCTATTTTTGTATGCATGTGTTTTTCTATTAGGTAATTAAGTATATTGAGTGTTTTGAGAAAAGCTTGCAACCTTCTAACTGTCGAGAAAAAACTTTGAGATCAGCAGTGCGAACATCTTTATAGAATTATGCTGGGATTTGACAAACAATATTATATACGCTCCTGGAAATCCCATGTTTAGCCCATTTTTCGCAAAAACCACAATTATACATTGTATTTTGTACTTACGAGTATGAATTTCTAGGTTTTTTTTTAACATCCAGTGTATTTAAATTACGATTTACACTGTGCATATTTAAAGAGACAGTCAAGTTAAAAAAAAAAACTTTCATGATTTAAATGGGAGGTGTAATTTTAAACAACTTTCCAATTTACTTTTATCACCAGTTTTGCTTTGTTCTTTCATATTCTTAGTTGAAAGCTAATTCTAGGAAGTTCATATGCTAATTTCTTAGACCTTAAAGACTGCCTTTAATCTGAATGCATTTTGACCACTAGAGGGCATTAATTTGTGTGTTTCATATAGATAACATAGAGCTCATGCACATGAAGTTACCCTGGAGTGAGCACTGATTGGCTAAAATGCAAGTCTGTCAAAAGAACTGAAATAAGGGGGCAGTTTGCAGAGGCTTAGATACAAGGTAATCACAGAGGTAAAAAGTATATTAATATAACAGTGATGGTTATGCAAAACTGGGGAATGGGTAATAAAGGGATTATCTTTCTTTTTAAACAACAAAAATTCTGGTGTTGACTGTCCCTTTAATACGATTCATTCCTGTGTAATTGACATACATATTTTACATTTTTTCTAAAATACGATTTTTGGTGATTTTTTTTTTCCAAAATCATTTTTATTGAAATGTTGTGTTATAACATTATGCAAACAGTTAACAATCAAGTGGTACAATACGTAGGCAGTCAATAAAGACTCATTCAAGTTATGCAGAAAGTAAGCAAACATCAAGGAAGGTATAGCAATAGTAAGTACATTTGTTATCTTTGTGTATCTGTTTGAGGGTCCTATCAGGGTTTCCTTATTGAGGGTGTTATATAGGCCATCTGGTATGAGAATATGGATATTTTAATTACTAATCACACTCTATATAACTCAAGCTGAGGGCTGTTCTGGCTGGTTATAATATGTGTGTAGCACAGACTCCTAAAGGAATTTGAGGACTAGAAATATATCTATTTTTTTGTGTCTTATAGTACCCATATTCTTCCAATGCCAGCATGTCAGTCATATGGGATAGCCACTCAGTTAATGTGGGTGTTGCTGCATTCAGAGGGAATTGTAGTAGTTTAAGGCAAAGTTGGCATGGGTATTTATAAGTAAAGTTGAGAAATTCTAAGGAAGGAATTATTTAGGGAGAAGCGGGGACCAAAAAGGAGTTTTAAGATCTGTTCAAGTGCCTTCCAGAAGGGTAAGACTTTGACGCAGCTCCACCAGATGTGAAACATAGTGCCTTTGGAATTGCATCCTCTGCAGCATCTATCTGAAGAGTTAGGATATATGCTTTTGATGCAGGTGGGGGTTAAGTACCATCTGGTTAGTATTTTGTAGTTTTGTTCAATAAGTTTAGTGGATGTTAAGGATTTTCTAGTATTATTAAATATGCGATGCCAGGTTTGTAAATCGAGTTCAGTGCAAAGTTCTAGATGCCATCTGGTCGTGTAGAGTTATGGCTTGTGTGTGAAAGAGAATGGTCTTTGCTACAGATAAGGTGTGTCACAAGGGAGAGGTAAGCCTGCAAATTGCTTCAAAAGGGGTCAATTGTTTGGTCAGGTTCTGTTTGAATTCGGATGTGTGTAAGAAGTGATGTAGTTGCCTACATTTCAACCAGTTTGTAAAGACGTCATTGAATAGGTATTCTAGTTCTGTCATTGGTTTAGTCAATTTATAAATTGGGATTGAAGGTCCGAATTCTCTATCAGTTGATCTAGCTTTAGGTGTGTAATCTATCCCGCCTAGGAGTTCTGCATTAGGTGAGATCGAGGATAATGGGGACCGTGGAGTAGAAATATTAGGGTTGTTTTTTAGTAATTTGTCCGATATGCAGAAAACACTTAAATATAGGGGATAGGTGACTGAAGCTTCTGGTCTAGAGGCTTTGGGTATCTAACAAAGCATTCCTGCATTTGGTGTCTTCAGAATGTGTGTTTGTCTAGCATTGTCCATGCTTTAGTGTGGTTATTTCTATGCCAGTCTATAATTCTTTGCAGGCATGTAGCCTTATAGTATACTCCTAGTCATCCATAGAAAGGGGTTCTGTGCATTGTTTGTTTGTTGATGCAGGGTTTGATAATCCCCCAAACAAAGGCGTTAAGCGAACTTTGTATTTTAGCAAGAAATTAGAGGGTTAATGGTATCGGTACTGCTTGGATTATGAATAATATTTGTGGGAAGATGGTCATTTTCAGGATTTGTATCCTACCCCACCATGAAAAGAGTCATTTGACCAAAGAGAAAATTAATTTATTGATTTGTGTCAGTAATTTGTTGTACTTCAGATCGTATAGTTTAGGGTAGTGGGGCATAAGGTGAATTCCCAGGTATTTAAGGGCATTGGGTTGGAATTTGAACAGGCAGATGGTCATTAGTTGATTTAATTCCGGTTAGGTTAAAGGGGCAGTATACACCAATTATAAACAACTTTCTAATTTACTATTATCACCAATTTTGCTTTATTATCTTGGTATTCTTAGTTGAAAGCTAAGCCTAGGAGGTTCATATGCTAATTCATTAGCCACCTCTTATCTGAATGCATTTTGACTGCTAGAGGTTGTTAGTTCATGTGTGTCATATAGATAACACTGTGCTCACACAGATGGAGTTACCTAGGACTCAGCACTGATTGGCTAAAATGCAAGTCTGTCAAAGGAACTGAAATAAGGGGGCATTTTGCAGAGGCTTAGATACAAGGTAATCACAGAGTTAACAAGTGTATTAATATAACTGTGTTGGTTATACAAAACTGGGGAATGGGTAATTAATGGATTATCTATATTTTAAAACAATAAAAATTCTGATGTAGACTGTCCCTTTAATGAGATAAGCCTGGGACACCCACTGAAAGGGGCTGATAGCAGAACCCCCCCCCCCTCCCCTGCATATGAAAAGACCCATTATACAAACAGAAACAGTCTGAAGTTACTATACTTCAGTATACCGCTAAAACTGTGGGGCTTGGTTAGGAGTCTGAAAATCATCAGCACAATGTTATTTAAAAATAAGCAAAACTATACATTTTTAACAGTAACTGAAATGCTCACAATTTCAGAAAAGAATTACAGGACAGTATATTGCAGAGGTTTTTTCATATATACGATTGATCAGTTTTTTTATTACCATCTCATAGAGTTTAAAGTGAATGTAAATTTTGATGTTTAAGTGCCCGGTTTTTAAAACTTTGATTAAAAACAGGGACACTTTAATTCATCAAAATTTACATTTCACTCCTGTTGTGACAAAAAACTTACCTTTTAAACTTCACAGCAGCTGCTGCTTCCTCCGGTCTCACAAGCCATTTCTGATGTCAGAAATGATTGATAGGTCATCCTCCAATCACAGATTCCCCCCCCGGGGGATTCAGTGTCTGATTCACTGCTGTGATTGGAGGAAGCCAGATACCTCATTTTAGACCCAGGAAGAGGCTTTGAAACAGGTGGAGGAAGCTGGAGCTGCTTTGAAGATTAAAAAGTAAGTTTATTTTTACAACAGGAGTGAAATGAAAATATTGATGAATTAAAGTGCCCCTGTTTTTAATCAAAGTTTTAAAAACCGGGCACTTTAGCATCAAAATTTACATTCACTTTAATGTCCCTTTAAAGACTTACAACGTATACAGTACGTCTTGGACATTAAGGAGTTAATACACTGCAGCAGGTAAAATAGATCACTGGGAACACATGACATTTTTTAATACAATGTTCCTTTACATTTTCTAAATAAAAAAACGTTTTCTATATTTAAGTAGTGCTCTGTCATATGTATCATGTATTTTTTGTAAAGCTTATCATACTTGAAGAGTCTATTATCCTTTTGAATTCATATACTCATTATTATTTTTTATTTTTTTTATTTGTCTTTGCATGTGAGTTCACAAGTGCACCAGCCCTATGCATCACCCCCCCAAAGAAAGTGTGCATCACATGGTGTTGTAACTCATGGGCAGGACACTAATCTATCATGTGTGTCATTGGGTTTTTTGTGAACATAATACTGTTTAAATATTTGGGGGGGGGTCTAAATAAAATTTTAGAGTATGTTGATCAACAAATCTCCATTATATTACATTTCATGATTCAAACAGAACATACCATTTTAAACAACTTTTCAATTTGCTTCTATGATCTAACTTCCTTCATTATCTTGCTATGGTCTGTTGAAAAGCATACATAAATAGGCTCAGGGGCAGCAATGGTGGTTGCACATTGGCTCATCTGATGTGTTCAGCTAGATCCCAGTAGTGCACAACAAAGGATACCAAGAGAATGAAGTAGATTTGGTAACAGAAGGAAATTGGAAATATTCTTAAAATTGTATGTTTTAACTGAATAATGAACCACTTTTGTCCCTTTAAATATTGTTTTTAATAATTTAAATGACTAGTACCTTGAGAATTACTATAGCTTATAAAGTTTTAGTAGTCGCATTCTCTCGGTCTAACCTGTTTGTGTTTTATAGATGTGAAAGTGTTGAAAGGAATGAACTCAAAAGTTCAAAGAAAGTTTATTTTTATTCACGTGTGCTTGCTAGTTGTGTAATTTGTATGTTCCTTTTGACCTGCCTTTGTTATGATAGAACAATGTGTTTTTCTTGGACAGTCTTTGAAATCATAATGTCTAACATCGTTGAAATCAAACCTGTATTTTATTTTTTTTATTTCCTCCTCAATACATAAATACTATAGGCTAAAGATGTCAACATCTTTCTATGATTTTAGCCATAACGACTGTGATTAAAAAGGACCAAAATCTAAACAAATAATTATAGTAGTTCTAAAGTGTGGTTATAAGTGGAAACTCTGTCTAAACATGAATATAAAAGAGCACACGCGGAACATTTAAGAAATCAAAACAAAATATGTTTATGTGTATTAAATCAACTTATACTTTATTTATTTTGTCTTCTGTTCCTAAATGCCTGTAAATAAACCCTGCTCAAACACTCTCTTGTATTGCCTTACATTGGTCCTTAATAGTCCTCAGCAGAAGAGATAGATAAGGAGGAAAGCTATGTTTCATCATGGTGGCTAAAATACAAAAAGGAAAGAAGGCGCTCCAATGGTGCAGGTTATCCCACAAACTTGAGGATGTCCCAGACCCCGTAATCCCACCATAGGGCTATACTCACAAGGGGAATGCACTATAATGCAGTGCAAGTCAGGCAGGCTGGATGGATCAGAGCCTCCCAGCTGGCTCACGGTGGCAAACCGAATCCAATAGTAGCACTGAAATAACACAAGGATGGAGTGTGATCAGGCTAGAATATTCAGCAGCCAGAATAATGCTCACCAAACCATAAATAGGAACCCCTATATGCAAAAGGGTATTTTTATTCATAAAAAGTTAAAAACCATTTCATTTGTATGCAATTTAGTAATTAATTTCTGATGCATAGCTAAAAAAAAACTACTTTAAAAAGACGGTGTACTATAAAATAGTTTTTCCTTTAATGGGTTCCAATTACTTGATACAACAGCTGCAGAGAATAAAATGTATTTTGCAATGCTCCGTTAGGTTTATTTATATATTTATATATATATATATATATATATATATATATATATATATATATATATATATATGTGTGTGTGTGTGTGTATTGTAACTTTGTTTCTTTATGTTTATTTATGCATATGAAATGGTTGGTTTGATGTTTGAAACCACAACCCATTAAAATGGATTGGGCTTGCAAGGAAATCCGATCACCATATTTTATCACATTCTGTACACATATGCATCTTTATATTATCTCTGTGTGTATACCAAAGCTCAATACTGATGGTCTAAAGCACTCCCCTTATATGAGATTATATAAGTGATCCTGCTATACTTCTCTAAGATTTGTCCCTTGCATTTCTGTATGTGAAGGAAAGTCAAGCTCAGTGCAAAATAACACTGCATGATATGAGAGATTTGTTAGATTTACACTTTGTGCTTTCTTATTGTATGTTATTTCAGACTTCAGATTTTGTTCTTTAAGATTTATTACATTTGAACTTTCTATTTTGTATTTTAATGTATATAGATTCTGTATACATTAGTGTATTTATAATTCTTATTATGCTATGACAGTTTCTGTGTAACTTAAACAAATTGCTTTTGATATTTATGCATATCTTTTACAAATTATATTGCACTTTTTATTTGTTTTAGCTTTAGAACACGAGGCTCTCTCACTATTCTCATGATATGCTCTAAACACTTGCTGGTCTCATTTATTTATTTCACCAGCTTTCCCAGAGTATGTCTCAGGCTCTCTCCTATTCTCATAATATGCTCTAAGCACTTGCTGGTCTCATTTATTTATTTCCCCAGCTGTATGCAGGTGACTTTGCTCAAACTTCACAATACACTTATTAAACTGATAGAAAAGTAATGTATACTAATCTAGAAGCAAATACAAGTTACATTGTAGTGAAAACATTTTAGTTTAATTTGTATTTTGCTGCAGATAATTTATATTAGTGTCAGGTGCTTATTTGTTAAAGGGGCATAAAACCCAAAAATATTCTTTCTGAAAACCCCCTATAAAACATATGCATTGAAAGTGCAATGCAATTTGTAAAAGATACACAGAAATATTCATATGATACTCAATTGTTAATCTAACTAACTTTCAAAGCATAATCAGAATTTGTAAAAAAAAATCACTGCTTTATTTAAATCTGAATCTAAATGCATTAAAAAAATAACATAGAAAGTGCAAAACTGTAATACAACTTAAAGGACCCAATCTGAACTCAAAAGTCATATCAAATACAAAGCACAAAGTGTAAGTGTAAGAAAACTCTAATTCCATGCAGTGCTATATTGCACTGGGCTTGTCTCTCCTTTTCATACAATAATGCAGAGAACACCCTTTGGAGAAGTATAGCAAAATTTGCCTGTCTAGGATCTTGTGATAAATCTCACAGTGCAGGAGGAATATTTTATATCATCTCATCTGAGCGGAGAGCTTTATAGGGGGCATCTTTCATCTCTCTGGGATTCCGCCTTTTTTCTTAGAGAATTAGAGACTTTAGCATATGTGAAGTCTGTAACATAATTTCTCCCCTAGCTGGATAATCTTTTATTATCAGGGCTTTAGAGAGAACTATTTAAAATTAGCATTGTATTACTATCTCTCCTAATGTCATTAGGAATTAAAGAAATATCGCTGTATATGTAAAATGTTTACACAAATTTTCTATAGCCTATACTTAAAGGGAAAAAAATCAGCTTTTTAAAACATTCCATCAGGTAAAATGGATAACTGGGACCAAATTAAAAGGGAAAACATTAGGGTACTTTGTTCATTTAAAGGGACATTATAAACTAGATTTTTCTTTGCATAAATGTTTGGTAGATGATCCATTTATGTAACCCATACAGGTTGGTTTTTTTTAAAAAAAAATGTATAGTTTTGGTTATTTTTAAATAGCATTGTGTTGATTTTCAGACTCCTAACCAAGCCCCATAGTTTTAGAAGTAGACTGTTGTCTACCTAATTTAGTTTGTTTCTGTTTGAGTAAAGGGACTTTTCATATGCAGGGGAGGGGGTGGGGGGGGAGTGTCTACACTTTTTGCTTTCCAGACCCTTTCACTGGGTGTCCCAGACTAACCTTTTCAACAGAGCTAAACTGGGAGCTTCTAAGTAAGTATTTAAAAGGTTTTATACTGGATTTTTCTATCAGTATCTGTGCATATTATTCTTTATAGTAGTGTCTATTACATGCAGTTTTATGAAAATTGGTGTATACTGTCCCTTTAATGTCTTTTTAAACTGACTGTCATGAACTGAACTGGTTTTGTGGTCGATTTTTCGGATCAAGAGAGAAAAGTACATTTGATAGCAGAATTAAATTTAAAAGTGATCTATCTGAATCATGAAAGTTTAATTTGGGTTTTTATATCCCTTTAAGTCTATTTTAGCTCAGTTGCTAAATTCCCTGGCCTTCCTCTTCCTCACAGTAGGGATGGGCATGAAATTCCTTCCTGTTTATAGTTCGGTTCTCATCTGACTGGTAAATCAAGTGCTGCTATTAATTAAGATTCTATTGTACAATAAGCTGCATAATATGTGTAAATGTGTGGTAAGGGAGTTCATTGCAAGGTAAAAGTGCTTTATAAATAATACAAATATGTAACGTCACTTTTTTAATTTGGTTGTTAGTTTTTACTTCAGAACTATTAAACACATACATGCAAATAATAGTAATACAAACAAGATTCATTTTACAGGTACTTAGGGCCAAAATATTGCAATCTATATAGAGCCTTAAAGGGACACTGTACCCAAAAATGTAATTCCGTGATTCAGATTGAGCATGAAATTTTATACAAATTTCAAATTTACTCCTATTATCAAATTTTCTTCATTCCTTTGGTATCTTTATTTGAAATGCAAGAATGTAAGTTTAGATGCTGGCCCATTTTTGGTGAACAACCTGGGTTGTCCTTGCTGATTGGTGGATAAATTCATCCACCAATAAAAAAGTGCTCATCTTATACTATTACTTCCTTCCTTTTATACGACATAATGCACTGTTTTACAGTCCTTGAAAAGCCACTTGATTATAGTTTATCTTATCTCCTTTGTGCATGATTAAGGGCAGATATTAATGAGTTCCTGAACATATAAAGCAATCACTGCCTTTTCCGCACACGCCACAAACAGAGTCGCTTGAGGTATTTAAACGCATATTTGGGCAAACCAGCTTCATTTTGGAAGAAGGTACTGTGGACTGATGAAACAAAGATTGATTTATTTGGTCATAACAAGGGGCGTTATGCATGGCGGCAAAAGAACACAGCATTCCAAGACAAATGCTAGCCAAAGTAAAAGTTGGTGTTCCATCATGCTGTGGGGCTGTGTAGCCAGTGCCGGTACTGGGAATCTTGTTAAAGTTGAGGGTCACATGGATTCCACTCAATATCAGCAGATGCTTGAAAATAATGTTGAGAAATCAGTCACAAAGTTGAAGTTACGCCAGAGCTGGATATTTAAACAAGACAACGACCCAAAACACTGCTCAAAATCTACTCTGGCATTTATGCCGAGGAACAAGTACAATGTTCTGGAATGACCATCCCATTCCCCAGACCTGAATATCTTTGAAAATCTGTGGGGTGATTTGAAGCAGGCAGGCTGTCCATGCTCGGCAACCATCAAACCTAACTGAACTGGAGATGTTTTGCAAGGAGGAATGGTCCAAAATACCTTCATCCAGAATCCAGATACTCATTACAGGCTATAAGAAGCGTCTAGAGACTGTTATTTCTGTTAAAGGAGGCTCTACTAAATATTAATGCAATATTTCTGTTGGGGTGCCCAAATTTATGCACCTGTCTAATTTCATTTTAATGCATATTGCATATTTTCTGTTAATCCAATAAACCTCATTTCACAACTGAAATATTACTGTGTCCTTCAGTTATTTGATAGATCAAAATTAAATTGCTGATCCAAACACCCAATTATTTATAAATGAAAATCATGGTAATTGTCAGGGGTGCCTAAACTTTTGCATACGACTGTACTTAGGGCCAAAATATTGCAATCTCTATAGAGCCTTAACATCACTGTGCGCCACTAGGTAGAAGTTACTCTAGTATAATATGTAAGCACTGAGTAATGCTTTTAAATTTATTACATTTAATTATCAAAAAGCAATTGGCATATCGTGATCATTATACTATTACTTCCTTCCTTTTATAGGACATTATGCACTGTTTTACAACCCTTGAAATGCCACTTGATTATAGTTTATCTTATCTGCTTTGTGCATGATTAAGGGCAGATATTAATGAGTTCATGAACATATAAAGCAATCACTGTTCAGCATATAGGAGGGTTTGGGATCCCAGTTCCACAAAAATACACTATATTCTCTGAGGTCAACGGAAAAACTAAAAATGTAGGCAAAGCAGGAAAAATAAAAAAGTAAGTCCATTACAAAGTGGTTTCACTGTGCATAATTAAACATTAAGTTATAGATGGAGTGCAAACATATTAGTACTATTGTGCGCTAACATCACTCGAGGGTAATCAATAGCGTTTCTATATTTGTGCTCATGCTACAAAGTTATTTTTTACTGCTCAAGTATCAGTCAAAGGAGCACTAAGATCTGCATGCTGGATAGCTCATTAGGGGTATTTCCCTGAGGGTGCGCAGTAGAATTCATATTGGATATTGCTTGAGTGCTAAGCTGAGGGTGCGCTAAAATGATGGTGCGCAAGTAACTGGGTTCTTTATATAGTTCTGTGCTATACAAGTATTAATAATCGTATTCTTCAGGTCTTAAAAGCACTACATTTAACAGCGGTAATATGGACTGTGCTTGAACACAACACTTAACACACACTATATGTAAAACGACTAAAATGAGCACACTAAAAGCACTCTCTGCACCTTCCAAAAGAATAGGGAGTGCTCAAAAATTTTAATATTAAATATTCAATCATTTTCTTGTAAAACCAGATGCGTTAATCTTTGTGAAAAGTCACGAAAAAGATAACGCACGTTTCGCTATTGATCATACTCCACTTGTAACTTAGAGATTTATGGGAAAGTGAATGTTTTATTCAATGTACTTTTAAGGTTTGGTTGCTAGAGCAAGGAACACAGTACCCCCTTATAACACCAACTGGTGACCTGATAATTTCAGGTAGACATACACACAAGCTGAACTGGGAATAAAAAGCAGCCCTGGAAAATTTAAAGAACAGCCCCCATTTTCCATTGAGTTCGTAGAACACACACTCTCTTTTCCTAAAGGGAATTACATGGACACTGCTTCCTCCAATATTTTTTTCAGAATTAATATTATATTAGTTTGTAATAGTGTGATCTGGAGAAGACACTCAAAACAGAAAGAACACAATGTGACTTGACTAGACACTATAAATCATATAAAGAGGGCTACTAAATGGTACATGGTCTGGGAATTAAAGCTTACTAGGAGTAGCTCAGAGGGGAAAAGAAGAGCAACACAACCTCTTTAATTTTAGCTGGCCAGTCCTAGCTGATGTGGCCAACCAGGAAATCCCCTGGTGTCCTGGTAGCCCAATCCAGTCTTTCATGCACAGACAAAGATATTTGTTTAGGAAGAATTACCACCCACCACTAAAAAAAAAAATAGTTTCATACAATATTCATTCATACTAATATCCAGCTGCTAAAGGGAAAAGTCTTCAATGCAACAAAGGAGCAGTTGGAGAGCAGATTAAACTGAAATATAGTAGCTAATGCTAACGTTACAAGCCATCAATCAGCAGCACAAAAAAAAAGATTTATGTAAAAAAAAAATTAATGGCCAAAGGATTGTCAAGAGCAAATGTGAAGCTTCCATACTTACTAGTTAATATGAAAATTACATTGCTGTATCATTAATGAATAGTGTATGTTATAGTCTTTCCTGTAATGGTTTTTACCACTTGAACAAATCAAATACATTTTTTAGTTGCATGTTCTTGTTTATTTGTTTTTTGGTTGAAGGATTGTTCATTTATCATTTACGGACAAATCTAATAAATATGCAAAATTCTGGCTTTTTTTTTGTCATATTGTCATAATCCTAATCCACATGTTTAACCCCTTAATGACCACAGCACTTTCCATTTTCTGTCCGTTTGGGACCAAGGCTATTTTTTACATTTTTGCGGTGTTTGTGTTAAGCTGTAATTTTCCTCTTACTCATTTACTGTACCCACACATATTATATACTGTTTTTTTTCGCCATTAAATGGACTTTCTAAAGATACCATTATTTTCATCATATCTTATAATTTACTTTAAAAAGATTATAAAATATGAGGAAAAAATTGAAAAAACACACTTTTTCTAACTTTGACCCCCAAAATCTGTTACACACCTACAACCACCAAAAAACACCCATGCTAAATAGTTTCTAAATTTTGTCCTGAGTTTAGAAATACCCAATGTTTACATGTTCTTTGCTTTTTTTGCAAGTTATAGGGCAATAATACAATATCCCTTGACATGTATATATTTTGTTTTTAGAAGACATCCCAAAGTATTGATCTAGGCCCATTTTGGTATATTTCATGCCACCATTTCACCACCAAATGCGATAAAATAAAAACAATTGTTCACTTTTTCACAAATTTTTTCACAAACTTTAGGTTTCTCACTGAAATTATTTAAACAGCAGCTATGAAGCAGCGGTCACAAAGACCGCTGCTCCATAACCTGTCCGCCTGCTCTGAGCAGGCGGAGAGACATCACCGGAAATCAACCAGATCGAGTACGATCGGGTTGATTGACACCCCCCTGCTGGCGGCCCATTAGCCGCGAGTCTGCAGGGGGCGGCGTTGCACCAGCAGCTCTTGTGAGCTGCTGGTGCAATGCTGAATACGGCGAGCATATTGCTCGCCGTATTCAGCGAGGTCTGGCGGACCTGATCCGCACTGTCGGATCAGGTCCGCCAGACCTTGATAAATAGAAGCCATATGTGTATTATGCCCAGCAGTGACGGGGTTAATTAGGGAGCATGTAGGGAGCTTCTAGGGTTAATTCTAGCTTTAGTGTAGTGTAGTAGAAAACCCCAAGTATTGATCTAGGCCATCTTGGTATATTTCATGCCACCATCACTGCCAAATGTGATCAAATTAAAAAAAAAACCTTTAAATTCTACACAATTTTAGGTTTCTCACTCAAATTATTTACAAACAGCTTATGCAATTATGGCAAAAATTGTTGTAAATTCTTCTCTGGGATCCCCTTTCTTCAGAAATAGCAGACATATATGGCTTTGGCGTTGCTTTTTGGTAATTAGAAGGCCGCTAAATGCCGCTGTGCATCAAACGTGTATTATGTCTAGCAGTGAAGGGGTTAATTAGGTAGTTTGTAGGGTTAATTTTAGCTTTAGTGTAGAGATCAGCCTCCCACCTGACACATCAGACCCCCTGATCCCTCCCAAACAGCTCTCTTCCCTCCCCCACCCCACAATTGTCCCCGCCATCTTAAGTACTGGCTGAAAGTCTGCCAGTACTAAAATAAAAACTATCTTTTTTTTTTCCATCATATTTGCATATGCTGCTGTGTAGGATCCCCCCTTAGTCCCCAACCTCCCTGTCCCCTGATCCCGCCCCCTCCACATCACACGGTCGCCCACGCGCCTCCACTTCGGCTCCCACCCACCAACGATACCGGCCATCGATGTCTTTGCATCGCATGGCCAAGGGGTGTTATTGCAGGATGCCTCGATATCGAGGCATCACTGTAATAACCGGAAAGCGGCTGGAAGCGATCAGGATCGCTTCCACCGCTTTCCCAGAACGATGATATAGAGGGTACGTCCTCGGTCGTTAACTGTATTTTTTTAGAGGACGTTATGTACGTTGTCGGTCGTTAAGGGGTTAATGCCAGTTATTATTTTGGATAAAATGGGCTATGCAAGCGATATTAGCGATCCACTTTGTAATACCAGTGCATGATAATGTGCGCTGGTATTACAAGTTAATCACAATGCGAATGCGAGCTTGCGATAACGAGAGCGTGCTTCCATAGGCTGCTATGGGAGCCTTGTTCTGATGCCGTCACAAACAATAATTTAGCGCTCCACTTGTAATCTAGCCTAAAATATGTCAGGAATAACAATCAGTCATATACCATTATTGTGGGTTTAGCTAAAGGGATAATTGATAATAATAATAATAATTAATAAACCTGTTTGTTTGTTTCTGCTTGTTCTCACTCTTATTAACATTCGGCTCGATTACGGGTTGTGCGTTAAGGTAAAAAAGCAGCGCTTTTTCACTACCGCTGCTATTATGAGTCTTGCAGGTTTAGGGGCACCGCAAAACGACTTACGTAAACTTTGTAAAGCATTTTTTCTATGGGACTTCCATAGCGCTGATATTACGAGTCTGTCCTGGGAGGCCAAAAAGTGAGTGGTACACCCTCTACCTCCAGGATCCCTAACGCATTTAAAAGTCAGTAGTTAAGAGTTTTATGGTATAACGCCGTAACATAAAACTCATAACTAAAGTACTAAAAAGTACACTAACACCCATAAACTACCTATTAACCCCTAAACCAAGTCCCTCCCGCATCGCAAACACTAAAATAAAAACTTTAACCCCTAATCTGCTGCTTTGGACATTGCCGCAACTATAATAAACATATTAACCCCTAAACCACCACAGTCCCGCATTGCAAACACTATTTAAATACTATTAACCCCTAATCTGACGTCCCTAACATCACCACCACCTACCTACATTTATTAACCACTAATCTGCCGCCCCCAACGTCGCTGCCACTATACTAAATGTATTAACCCCTAAACCTAAGTCTAACCCTAACCCTAACACCCCCTAACTTAAATATAATTACAATAAATCTTAATACAAATGAATATTATTACCTAAATAATTCCAATTTAAAACTAAATACTTACCTATAAAATAAACCCTAAGCTAGCTACAATAACACTAATATTTACATTGTAGCTATCTTAGGGTTTATTTTTATTTTACAGGCAAGTTTGTATTTATTTTAATTAGGTAAAATAGTTATTAAACAGTTATTAACTATTTAATAACTACCTAGCTAAAATAAATACAAAAGTACATGTAAAATAAAACCTAACCTGTTACAATAACACCTAACCTAACCCTACAATTAAATAAATTAACTAAATTAAAAAAAATAAATAAATTAAATTAAATTAGCTAAAGTACAAAAACAAACAAACACTAAATTACAGAAAATAATAAACAAATTACAAGATATTTAAACTAATTACACATAATCTAATAGCCCTATTAAAATAAAAAAGCCCCCCAAAATAAAAAAAAACCCTAGCCTAAACTAAACTATCAATAGTCCTTAAAAGGGCCTTTTGCGGGGCATTGCCCCAAAGAAATCAGCTCTTTTTCCTGTAAAAAAAAATATAAACAACCCCCCAACAGTAAAACCCACCACCCACACAACCAACCCCCCAAATATAAATAACATTCTATTGGCTGTTCCAATCAGCCAATATAATCCGAGCTCAATCCTATTGGCTGATTGGATCAGCTAATAGGATTGAACTTCATAATAAAAAGTTTTAACCCCTAATCTGCCCGCCGCCACCTACATTATCCCTATGAACCCCTAATCTGCTGGCCCTAACATCGCCGACACCTATATTTATTACCCCCTAATCTGCCCCCCCAATGCCGCTGCTACCTAACTACACTTATTAACCCCTAAATGTATTAATCCCTAAACCGCCGCACTCCTGCCTCGCAAACCCTAGAATAAATTGTATTAACCCCTAATCTGCCCTCCCTAACATCGCCGCCACCTAACTTCAAGTATTAACCCCTAATCTACCGACCGGACCTCAGCCAATCAGATTCAAGTTCAATCGGATTTGCTGATCCAATCAGCCAATCAGATTGAGCTTGCATTCTATTGGCTGATCGGAACATTATTAACTATTTAATAGCTATTGTACCTAGTTAAAATAAATACAAAGTTGCCTGTAAAATAAATATAAACCCTAAAATATATACAATATAATTATTCATTATATTGTAGCTATATTAGGGTTTATTTTACAGGTAAGTATTTAGTTTTAAATAGGAAGACTTTAGTTAATAATATTTAATTTATTTTGTTAGATTAAAATTATATTTAATTTAGGGGGGTGTTAGGGTTAGGGTTTAGGGGTTAATACATTTATTATCGTAGCGGCGAGGTCCGGACGGTAGATTAGCAGTTAATACTTGAAGTTAGGTGGCGGCGATGTTAGGGAGGGCAGATTAGGGGTTAATACAATTTATTCTAGGGTTTGCGAGGCGGGAGTGTGGTGGTTTAGGGGTCAATACATTTATTAGAGTAGCGGCGAGGTCCGTTCGGCAGAATAGGGGTTAATAAGTGTAGGTAAGGTAGCGGCGACATTGGTGGGGGCAGATTAGGGGTTAATAAATATAATATAGGGGTCGGCGGTGTTAGGGGCAGCAGATTAGGTGTTCATAGGGATAATGTAGGTTGCGGCGGTGTCTGGAGCGGAAGATTAGGGGTTAATAATAATATACAGGTGTCAGTGATAGCGAGGATGGCAGATTAGGGGTTAATAAATTTAAGGTTAGGGGTGTTTAAACTCGGGGTACATGTTAGGGTGTTAGGTGCAGACTTAGAAAGTGTTTCCCCATAGGAAACAATGGGGCTGCGTTAGAAGCTGAACGCTGCTTTTTTGCAGGTGTTAGGATTTTTTTCAGCCCAAACTGCCCCATTGTTTCCTATGGGGGAATCGTGCACGAGCACGTTTTTCCAGCTAGCCGCTACCGTAAGCAACGCTGGTATTGAGGGTTGAAGTGGCGGTAAATTATGCTCAACGCTACCTTTTTGGAGCCTAACGCAGCCTTTCAGAGAACTCTCAATATCAGCGTTGTTTAGAAGCAGCGCTGGAAAAAAAAGACGCGTAGCTAACGCACCGCTTTGGCCGCAAAACTCTAAATCTAGGTGTAAGATAGCTACAATGTAACTATTAGTTATATTGTAGCTAGCTTAGGGTTTATTTTATAGGTAAGTTTTAAGTTTTAAATATAATAGGTAAGTTTTTAGTTTTAAATATAATACTAATTTTTATTAAGATTTATTGTAATTATATTTAAGTTAGGGATCATTAGGGTTAGGGTTAGACTTAGGTTTAGGGGTTAATACATTTAGTATAGTGCGGCGACGTTGGGGGCAGCAGATTAGGGGTTAATAAATGTAGGCAGGTGGCGGCGATGTTAGGGACGGCAGATTAGGGGTTAATAATATTTAACTAATGTTTGCGAGGCGGGAGTGCGGCGGTTTAGGGGTTAATATGTTTATTACAGTGGCGGCGACGTTGGGGCCGGCAGATTAGGGGTTAATAAGTGTAGTTAGGTTGTGGCGACATTGGGGGAGGGAGATTAGGGGTTAATAAATATGGTGTCGGCAATGTTGGGGGCAGCAGATTAGGGGTTCATAAGTATAATGTAGGTGGTGGCGGTGTCCGAAGCGGCAGATTATGGGTTAATAAGAATAATGTAGGTCTCTGCGATGTCGGGGGCGGCAGATTAGGGGTTAATAAGTGTAAGATTAGGGGTGTTTAGACTCGTGGTTCATTTTAGGGTGTTAGGTGTAAACATAAATAGTATTTCCCCATAGGAAGTAATGGGGCTGCGTTACTGAGTTTTACGCTGCTTTTTGGCAGGTGTTAGACTTTTTCTCAGCCGGCTCTCCCTATTGGTTCCTATGGGGAAATCGTGAACGAGCACGTACAACCAGCTCACCGCTGACTTAAGCAGTGCAGGTATTGGAGTGCAGTAAGGAGCTCAATTTTGCTCAACGCTCACTTCTTGCCTTTTAACGCCGGGTTTGTAAAAACCCGTAATACCAGCGCTGCAGGTAAGTGAGCGGTGAGACAAAAATGCTTGTTAGCACCACATAGCCTCTAACGCAAAACTCGTAATCTGGCCGATTGTTTGAGGACTTGAATCATTATGTTCCCCATAAATGTCCCCGTTCTTAGTTTACTCAAAAAATGGTTTCCTAAATTAATTATTCTATCAATTTCTGGTCATAGCGTACAGAAAATAAAATAGGTTTTAGAGGCTAATCCCCCTCTTATTTGTAAAATAATCACAGCTTATGGTCAGCATGAAATAGACGCTTCTGCTGGACTCCCTTATTGATCTGTTTCCATCTAATAAAAATGAAAAAACGTAAAGCTCGATAGTTGCTTAACGCATATCTTGTGCACATCTTCATTCCATGACAGATTTTCTGTGCTCATCCGATATATCTTCATGAAAATGTCCCTTGTAAATGTAACATTAATGGAGCATAAATATTTCTAAAGATAATGTAAATAGCATTGTGAGTTTTTGTTAGTTTTGCTTTTAACTGCAGTGAATAGGGCCAGTTAACATTTAAAACAGAAACAAACTCAATAGATTGGACTCAACTAAGCTATAAATCATCACATTGAAAATACATAAATTCACCGCAGGTTCCTCTTTTGCTTAAGCAGGAAGTCTTAAACACTCGGCTCATTTGTGGTTAATGAATTAAAGCCTCTGTTTCCCATAACCAGGAAGATGGAGATAGAAAATATAAAATGTTGATTTTCAGTTGTGGACTTAGGGCAGCAGTACTTAAAATGAAACTTTCATGATTTAGAAAGTACAACACATTTTCAGTTGACTTCTATTATCAAATTTGCTCTGTTCTTTTGGTATCCTTTGTTTAAGAGTGAACCTAGGTAGGCAGGCATCTAGTGAGCTAATGACAAGAGGCATATGGGTGCAGCCACCTGCAGGGTCCCACCAGTGCTTGCTGCTCATTAGACTACTGAGATATACTCTTCAACAAAGGATACCAAGATAACAGAGCAATGTTGATAATAGAATGTAAAATTGTTGTTTAAAATTGCTTTTACAGTCTACTCCAGAATTTTTATTGTATTTTTATTGTTATATTAATATACTTTTTACCTCTGTGATTACCTTTTATCTAAACCTCTGCAGACTGCCCCCTTATCTCAGTTTTACAGACTTGCATTTTAGCCAATCAGTGCTGACTCCAGAGGAGTGAGCACAGTTATTTATATGGCCCACATGAACTAGCACTGTCTAACTGTCAAAAAGTTCTGAATTTGACAAACACGGGCCGATTTAATAAGGGCCGAATGGCCCCTAATCGCCCTGTTTCCGCGAGTGCCTTCAGACTCGCTGGAAACAGCAGTTAAGAAGCAGCGGTCTTAAGACTGCTGCTCCTTAACTAGTCCACCGCCTCTATGATCGGGTTGATTGACACCCCCTGCTAGCAGCCGATTGGCCACGAATCTGCAGGTGGCGTCATTGCACAAGCAGTTCACCATCATCTGAACCAAATAAGTTTATCTTGGTCTCATCGGAACACAGGACATGGTTCCAGTAATCCATGTCCTTAGTTTGCTTGAATTCAGCAAACTGTTTGCGGGATTTCTTGTGCATCTTTTTTAGAAGAGGCTTCCTTATGGGACGACAGCCATGCAGACCAAGCAGTGTGCGGCGTATGGTCTGAGCACTGACAGGCTGACCCCCCCCCTCCCTTCAACCTCTGCAGCAATGCTGGCAGCACTCATACGTCTATTTCCCAAAGACAACCTCTGGATATGACACTGAGCACGTACACTCAACTTCTGTGGTCGACTATGGCGATGCCTGTTCTGAGTGGAACCTGTCCTGTGAAACCGCTGTATGGTCTTGCCCACCATGCGGCAGCTCAGTTTCAGGGTCTTGGCAATCTTCTTATAGCCTAGACCATCTTCATGTAGAGCAACAATTCTTTTTTTTAGATCCTCAGAGAGTTCTTTGCCATGAGGTGCCATGTTGAACTTCCAGTGACCAGTATGAGAGAGTGTGAGAGAGATAACACCAAATTTAACACACATGCTCCCCATTCACACCTGAGACCTTGTAACACTAATGAGTCGCATGGCACCGGGGAGAGAAAATGGCTAATTGGGCCCGATTTGGACATTTCCACTCTGGGGTGTACTCACTTTTGTTGCCAATGGTTTAGACATTAATGGCTGTGTGTTGCGTTATTTTGAGAGGACAGCAAATGTACACTGTTATACATACTGTACACTCACTACTTTACATTGTAGCAAAGTGTCATTTCTTCAGTGTTGTCACATGAAAAGATAATAAAATATTTACATACATGTGAGGGGTGTACTGACTTTTGTGAGATACTGTATATATATATAGATAGATAGATAGATAGATAGATAGATAGATAGATAGATAGATAGATAGATAGATAGATAGATTAAAAAGGAACCGGATCCAACGGACGGTCTCCGTTGTGCAACAAGATCCAAGAACAGCCGGCACACAGGAATTTTATCAGCAATCCGATTTAATAAGACAAAAAGAAACCAGACGTTTTGGCTCTACCACAAGCCTTTTTCAATGGTATTCCGGTCTGAATACCATTGAAAAAGGCTCGTGGTAGAGCCGAAACGTCTGGTTTCTTTTTGTCGGATTGCTGATAAAATTCCTGTGTGCTGGCTGTTCTTGGATCTTGTTGCACAACGGAGACCATCCGTTGGATCCGGTTCCTTTTTACTGTATGTATGTTTGGGCTGAGCACCAGGTGGCTGTGAAGATAAAGTGTGTGCCGTATCCTTCTGCTGATTTTTATATATATATATATATATATATATATATATATATATATATATATATATATATATATATATATCGCACAGTCCAGTGGTGAAGCACTCTCAATTATAGTCCGGGGTGCACAGCACAAGCTACAAACAATCCCATGTATCATATGGTGATTATTACATTATTGTTCTAATGAATGCATAATTGGTGCGGGGGGGGGGGGGTATAAGTATGCAACTGTTCTTTTGTCACTGTTGTTGTAAGTCTGAGGACGGGGGTGAAACCCCGAAATGTCACGTAGTAAATTATTTGAAAATTTAAACGGAGAGTGCCTGCTTCTTTTTGGGATTATATATATATCTATATATATATATATATATATAGTGGCAGGGTTAGGGAAGGTGTGTACATTAGCAGGCGCTTAGAGAGCAATTTTCCCCTGCAACTAAAGAGTTAAATCTCTTGGGTCAGTTTCACAGCTGCTCAGGACTTTATAAGCAGCTATCTAGGAGTAGTATGTGTCTCAGAGAGCAGGCTGTTTTCCCAGAGTGAAAGAGAGGCTGGAGACCAGTTAGCATGGCTGACTACCTGTAAAGAGACACACCGGTGAGACAAACTTGTTTTTTATTTGTTTTTGTATTTTGCTTATGCCATTTCTATGAAGTTCTAAACTGGGTTTAGGTTAGCTGACCAGTTTGTCATTAGTAAATTATATTATGTATAGTTAGGCTTTTTATTTGTGTGCTTTGTTTTGCTGGCTGCTTTGAAGTTGCTGTATTTAAAGAGACAGTACACCTATTAAGTTAAAAGACTTTCGGCTAGATTACGAGTTTTGCGTTATGAGTGAAAAAGCAGCGTTATGGCTCTTTTTCACTACAGCTGGTATTACGAGTCTTGCAGGTATATCTGTACCGCACAATTTTTTGGCCGTAACGCAACGTAACTACCGCAGCTTTCCAAAAGTCCTTTTTCAATGGGACTTTCTTTGCGCCGGTATTATGAGTTTGCCTGGGAGGCCAAAAAATGAGCGATACACCATATACCATCAAGATCCATACCATAAACTAAAAGTCAGTAGTTATGGGTTTTACGCTACAACGCCGTAACATAAAACTCATAACTAAAGTGCTAAAAAGTACACTAACACCCATAAACTACCTATTAACACCTAAACACCACTAAAATAAAATTATTAACCCCTAGTCTGCCGCTCCGGACATTGCTGCCACTATAATAAACATATTAACCCCTAAACCGCCGCACTCCCGCATCGTAAACACTAGTTAAATATTATTAACCAGTAATCTGCTGTCCCTAACAGCGCCGCAACCTACATTACTGTTATTAACCCTAATCTGCTGTCCGTAACATCGCCGCCACTATACTAAAGTTATTAACCCCTAAACCTAACCCTAAGTCTAACACCCACTAACTTTAATATAATTAAAATAAATCTAAATAAAAATTACTATCATTAACTAAATAAATCCTATTTAAAACTAAATACTTACCTGTAAAATAAATGCTAAGCTAGCTACAATATAACTAATAGTTACATTGTAGTTAGCTTAGGGTTTATTTTTATTTTACAGCTAAGTTTGTATTTATTTTAACTAGGTAGACTAGTTAGTAAATAGTTATTAACTATTTACTAACTACCTAGCTAAAATAAATACAAATTTATCTGTAAAATAAAACCTAACCTGAGTTACACTAACACCTAACCTTACACTACAATTAAATAAATTACATTAATTAAATACAATTAACTAAATTACAAAAAAAAAACACACTAAATTACAGAAAATAAAAAATAAATTATCAAATATGTAAACTAATTACACCTAATCTAATAGCCCTATCAAAATAAAAAGCCCCCCAAAAGAAAAAAAACCCTAGCCTACAATAAACTACCAATAGCCCTTAAAAGGGCCTTTTGCGGGGCATTGCCCCAAAGAAATCAGCTCTTTTACCTGTAAAAAAATACAAACAACCCCCCAACAGTAAAACCCACCACTCACGCAACCAAACCCCCCAAATAAAATCCTATTTTAAAAAAAATAAGCTCCCCATTGCCCTGAAAAGGGCATTTGTATGGGCTGGGCATTTAGTTCTTTTCCGCCCAAACCATAAGCTAAAAATAAAAGCCACCCAATAAACCCTTAAAAAAACCTAACACTAACCCCCCGAAGATCCACTTACAGTTTTTGAAGACCTGACATCCATCCTCAATGAAGCCGGCAGAAGTCTTCATCGAAGCCGGCAGAAGTCTTCATCCAAGCGGGCTGAAGTCTTCATCCAGACGGCATCTTCTACCTTCATCCATCCAGCTTGGAGCGGCTCCATCTTCAAGACATCCGGCGCAGAGCATCCTCTTCAATCGACGTCTCTTCCAGAATGAAGGTTCCTTTAAGGGACGTCATCCAAGATGGTGTCCCTTGAATTCCGATTGGCTGATAGAATTCTATCAGCCAATCGGAATTAAAGGGTAAAAAATACTATTGGCAATCAGTCAATAGGATTGAACTTCAATCCTATTGGCTGATCCAATCAGCCAATAGGATTGAGCTTGCATTCTATTGGTTGTTCCAATTAGCCAATAGAATGTGAGCTCAATCCTATTGGCTGATTGCTCTGACCTTGGTGTCAGGAGACTTGGTTGAGCCTTCTCAACTGAAAAAAACATAATACAATGGGGGTGTTGTGTATCCATGGGTGCACTGTAAAATATCCCACTGCTAAATTAGAGTTTTTTGTTATGGGTAGAGAAGTAAAAATCTCAGCAGTGGTTGTACCCCGGTTCCCATATCCATTGGTCATAGGAAGAAATTTTCCTGAGTTCTATTCCCTGATTAATTCTCAATTGTCCTCAAAACAGGAAAAAACAAAAAGGTGATACAGAGGACAAAAGCCCCCATGAAATGTTTTCCTTCACCCATCCTGAGTTGTTTGTAACTCATCCAAAAGAGGTAAACGCTGGCATAAATTCTTTAAAAAATAAATAAGAAATGGACCTTTTAATCATTGAAATTCTTCAATAAATGCTAAGTTTTACTACAAACCCAGTGAGTGCTGTCTTATTACTGGACTATGTAATACATATTTATATGTGTATATATGTATTTACAGACATATAAACACATACATGCATATGTACACATATGTAAACATATTTAAGTGCATTGGAGCCCTTTGCAGTTAAGTAGAAGAAAACATATAAAAGTATATTTATGCAATATTCATTTTTAATAAAGATTTTAACTATGTATTTACTGTAAATATTTCACATTCCAATGCTCTGCACATAGCAGAATATGTTCTAAGTATTTCTAAATAGATATTCATATATATATACAGTATATAAAATAGAAAATGCTCTGTTTTGTGGAGAACATTGGAATGTGAAATATTCATATTTTCATGTCAAATTGAAGAATATGCGATCGGGTTTGCGCACGAGTAGGGTGGTTTTTTTCTCACATTTTTTGCTCCATTGACTTCTATGGTGGAATAAGTAAACATGCACACAATATTCTAAGTTTGGCTTTTTGCGCTTGTTGGGAGCGCAACACGACGAGTGCAAAAAAACAGCTTACTTCTAGAGCAGTTAAAGTTCAAGCGGGAGCTTTAATTTGCACTCCACTTGTTATGCGGCCCAATGTCAGATCAGTGTAAGTTCTGATTCTCGTCATGAGATTGGATGGGCATAGGGCCCATGTTTGCCCTCCCTGACTGTAACAGTAGGCCATTCTGTACCTGATTTTGAGTTTGATTTCCCTATTAAAGGGTTAGTCAAGTCAAAAATAAAAACTTTCATAATTCAAATAGGGCATGTTATTTTAAACAACTTTCTAATTTTTTTTTACCAATTTTGCTTTGTTCTTTTGGTATTCTTAGTTGAAAGCTAAACCTTGGTAAGTTCATATTCTAATTTCTTAGACCTAGAAGTCCGCCTCTAATCTGAATGCATTTTGACAGTTTTTCACCACTAGAGGGCGTTAGTTCAAATAGATAACATTGAGCTTACGCACGTGAAGTTACCAAGGAGTCAGCACTGATTGGCTAAAATGCAGGTCTGTCAAAAGAACTGAAATAAGGGGGCAGTTTGCAGAGGCTTAGATACAAGGTAATCAGAGGTAAAACGTGTATTATAACTGTATTGGTTATGCAAAACTGGTGAATGGGTAATAAAGGGATTATCTAACTTTTTAAACAACAAAAATTCTGGTTTTGACTGTCCCTTTAAAACAAATTTATCTTCCTGTGACTGTCCTTCTGTCGTGAATACCACTTTCTTTAAACTAAAATGACTAAAATAACATAGAAATATAAGCATCAACTAAGAGCACTCCTTTAAATACTCAATGAGGTAAGTTTATGAAGCTGAATTCGCAGCTTTTTAGGCATGTTTGCATAAGAGAGTCTGCAGCCATATATTTAAGAAACCGAAACTGCTTCTTTTTGCCTTTCTGACGGCTCAGAGGAGGCAAGATCAATTACCCCAACAGTAGCTTGTCCAGGATGATTGACATGCTCTGCTCTAGTGCAATTGGTTGCGTTGGAGCATGGGGCGGCAATGCACACAAAGTTTCTTGTTATATTTTGCCATACAATTCAGCATCACAAGTGATATTTGCAGTTGGACAGGTTCCCTACTTGCAAAACTGCCTGCTTGCAATGATAATACATTTCCCCAATATATGTATTAAGTAATGTAACAATGTTGGGAAATTTTCCAAACAAATAGTAAGCTTAAATCTGTTAAAAATCCTAACTTAAATACATTGATTAAAATATTGAAATTCGGGGTAGCAGTCAACAGCCGAGGTTGCAGGAAGTGTGTATCATGAGCTTTCATGGATTAAAATAAAATTATTAGCAGAGAAAAAGTTTATAACACATTACTTTAGGTGGCATTAAGTGATCATTCGCAAGAAAATACATCGTCATTATGATTAATTTATTTACAGCTCAACGTAGAGTTTTACCAGAGAGAGACGCTACCATGAAAGACGCACGTTTTGCTATTAGCTCTGATTCAGACAGCCTGTTTTTCAGGGCAGGGAGCATTGTCAGAGGAGGATTAGGCAAGAACTAACTCACATTGAAGTCTGCTGAAATGGTGCGAACTGCCATCTTAGATCATAGGCACGCTACAACACTACTTATAGAAAGTCATTTTTAGGGTTTGTAACGAATGACAATCTGTGGAAAACTGCTTATTTCAGCCAAATGAATTAATAAATTGAGAGTTATATGTCCAGATTACAAGTGGAGAGATATCGATAATGCAGGGTGCACTGTAATTATTGCTGGCCAGCGCTATGAATAGAGCACAATCTGGTATTGCAAGTGAATGGTTAAACATAATTACCAGAAAATATGTTTAGCATGCCCAAAAAATCTTTAGCACACCCTATTCTTTAAACAGATAACATGGCACAACACATAGTGATCAAAAAGTATTAGGGCTAGAATTTATTTATTTATAAAATATTTTACCAGGAAGGATACATTGAGATTTCTCTCGTTTTCAAGTATGTCCTGGGTCCACAAAACATTGTATTGATACAAAAGGGTACAATGAAATTAAAAAACAATAATAATACACAATAGACGCAAACATTTTACATAGAACAGGTAAGAAATATATAATCAACCATGACAGGTGCATTCTGTTTTGAGATATGTAGAGAGGGATCTCTTAAAGGATATTAGGCTTGGGGAAGGTTTGAAAGTGTGCGGGAGGTCATTCCATAACTGTGGCGCTCGGTAGGAAAAGGAGGATCGAGCTGCTTTCTTTTTGTATTGAGGCAAGCTAAATAATGTGCTGGTACTGGATTGGAGGTTATAGGAGGTGGGAATAGCCGGGGAGAGCATTCTGCTCAGGTAGGGTGGGAGCTTCCCAGAAAGGCTCTTAAACACAAGGCAGGAAAGATGGAGGGTGCGTCTGGATTCCAGCGTCACCCAGTTTAGTTCTTTTAGCATGTCACAATGGTGGTTCTTGTAGTTACATTGTAGCACAAAGCGGCAGAACGAGTTATACAATGTATTAAGTATATTAAGGTGAGTTTGCGGTGCAGGTGCGTATACTATGTCCCCATAATCCATGATAGGCATCAGCTTTTGCTGTAAATATTTTCCTTTACTGTAGGGCTGAGGCAAGAATTGTTTCTGTACAGGGCACCTAATTTTGGATAACGTTTAGATGTAAGTTTTTCTATGTGGAGGCCAAAAGATAGATTAGAGTCTAAGAACATACCCAAGTATTTGAAAGAGTGGACTGCGGTAAGCGTGCAATTGGATATTGCTTTGATGCATAGATGGGAATTTTGTAATTTGTGTAATTTAGGCCCAGTTCCAAAGATCATTGTGACAGTTTTGTCAGTGTTTAGGAAGAGTTTGTTTTTTGAGATTCACTTTTCTACCTCTGTGAACTGGTCTTGGAGTACTGCTTCAAGCTGCGGCAGATCAGATTTGTTTGCATAGATTACCGTGTCGTCTGCGTACATGTGTACCGTTGAGGATTTGCAGACATTAGGCAAATCATTTATAAATAATGTGAATAGTAGGGGGCTGAGAATGGAACCTTGGGGAACACCACACGTGACTGGGAGACGGAGGGAGTCACTGTTAGAAACAGAGACATATTGTGATCGATCCGATACATATGATCTAAACCAGGTTAACAGACGATCAGCAATACCAGAGTTTTTTAGTTTTAGCAGTAGTATGTCATGGTTCACTGTGTCAAAAACCTTAGCAAAATCAAGGAAAATAGCTCCAGTTAGGTCTCTTTCTTCCATGACAGTTTGGATGTCGTTGCAAACTTTTAGGAGGGCAGTTGTAGTGGAGTGATTTGGTCAAAAACCTGATTGATCAGGGGTCAGATAGTTAGAAAGTTTGTAATACTCGCATAATTGTGTATGGACGCATTTTTCTAAGCTTTTTGACAATACTGGGAGCAATGATATAGGGCAATAGTTAGAAACCAAGGTTAACTCCCCACTTTTATGAATAGGCACAACTCTTGCAGTTTTCCATAGTTTGGGTATGTATCCAGGCATACAGGCTTAGCAATTGCCGGCACACTGAACTTCAACAGCATTGCTGGGATTTGATCAGGTCCAGACTGGTTTTTCATTTTTAGATTATTAAGGTGTTTCTTAATGACATTGATGGGTACAGGTCTAAAATTGAACTTCTCTATATTGGGTCTTTGCTGTTTTAGTGGGTCCTGATCCACATTTGTAGCTTCAGGATGCGTGCCATTTATTAGTTTCTCAATCAGGGTGGTGGAGCATACGACAAAATAATTGTTAAAAGCATTTGCTACTTCTAAGGGGAGTTGCAGGTTTTGGTTATCCACATTGACAGTGGAGGGTTGGGAGTGGATTGGTGGATTTTGTAGGTTATTTATGAGTTTGCAAAACTTTCTAGGGTTAAATATATTATTGTTCAGATTTTCACAGAAATATTGGGCCTTAGCCAATTTTGTTTGTTTTGTGCATATATTTGGCCATTGACTATATACACAGTGATCATTCATAGAGCCAGTATGTTTGAACTTTGACCACAATGAATCCCGAAATTGGTACATTTGAATGAGGTCAGCTGTGATCCTTTTACTCTCACCTTATGCAGCGGGGCATGTAAATTCCAAACTTGTAGGAGTTCAGACTGAAAGAATTCAACTGCAGAGTCTAGATCTGGGATAAGGTTTAATCTGTCCCAGGGGAGGTTTTTGATGTCATTTAGAAATGATTGAATATTAAATTTTTTGAAGGACCTGGTGATTTTAACCTTGGGAGAGGATTTAGTAGCCTTTATTTTGTGCACGCAGTAAACTAAGCAGAGGTCACTGAAATTGTTAGGGAGAACACCTGCCTCCTGGATTCGAGCAGGATATGATTATGGCTTTTGATGTTTAAGAATAAAACATAATTTTAAAAATATGGATTGATAGATATATAGGCCTAGATTTGGAGTTCGGCGGTAAAAGGGCTGTTAACGCTCCGCAGGCTTTTTTCTGGCCGCACCATAAATTTAACTCTGGTATCGAGAGTTAAAACAAATGCTGCGTTAGGCTCCAAAAAAGGAGCGTAGAGCATTTTTACCGCAAATGCAACTCTCGATACCAGAGTTGCTTACGGACGCGGCCGGCCTCAAAAACGTGCTCGTGCACGATTCTCCCATAGGAAACAATGGGACTGTTTGAGCTGAAAAAAAACCTAACACCTGCAAAAAAGCAGCGTTCAGCTCCTAACGCAGCCCCATTGTTTCCTATGGGGAAACACTTCCTACGTCTGCACCTAACACCCTAACATGAACCCCGAGTCTAAACACCCCTAACCTTACACTAATTAACCCCTAATCTGCCGCCCCCGCTATCGCTGACCCCTGCATTACACTTTTAACCCCTAATCTGCCGCTCCGTAAAACGCCGCCACCTACGTTATCCCTATGTACCCCTAATCTGCTGCCCTAACATCGCCGACCCCTATGTTATATTTATTAACCCCTAATCTGCCCCCCACAACGTCGCCGACACCTACCTACACTTATTAACCCCTAATCTGCCGAGCGGACCTGAGCGCTACTATAATAAAGTTATTAACCCCTAATCCGCCTCACTAACCCTATCATAAATAGTATTAACCCCTAATCTGCCCTCCCTAACATCGCCGACACCTAACTTCAATTATTAACCCCTAATCTGCCGACCGGAGCTCACCGCTATTCTAATAAATGTATTAACCCCTAAAGCTAAGTCTAACCCTAACACTAACACCCCCCTAAGTTAAATATAATTTTTATCTAACGAAATAAATTAACTCTCATTAAATAAATTATTCCTATTTAAAGCTAAATACTTACCTGTAAAATAAATCCTAATATAGCTACAATATAAATTATAATTATATTATAGCTATTTTAGGATTAATATTTATTTTACAGGCAACTTTGTAATTATTTTAACCAGGTACAATAGCTATTAAATAGTTAAGAACTATTTAATAGTTACCTAGTTAAAATAATAACAAATTTACCTGTAAAATAAATCCTAACCTAAGTTATAATTAAACCTAACACTACCCTATCAATAAAATAATTAAATAAACTACCTACAATTACCTACAATTAACCTAACACTACACTATCAATAAATTAATTAAACACAATTGCTACAAATAAATACAATTAAATAAACTAGCTAAAGTACAAAAAATAAAAAAAGAACTAAGTTACAGAAAATAAAAAAATATTTACAAACATAAGAAAAATATTACAACAATTTTAAACTAATTACACCTACTCTAAGCCCCCTATAAAATAACAAAGCCCCCCAAAATAAAAAATTCCCTACCCTATTCTAAATTAAAAAAGTTACAAGCTCTTTTACCTTACCAGCCCTGAACAGGGCCCTTTGCGGGGCATGCCCCAAGAATTTCAGCTCTGTTGCCTGTAAAAAAAAACATACAATACCCCCCCCCCCAACATTACAACCCACCACCCACATACCCCTAATCTAACCCAAACCCCCCTTAAATAAACCTAACACTAATCCCCTGAAGATCTTCCTACCTTGTCTTCACCATCCAGGTATCACCGATCCGTCCTGGCTCCAAGATCTTCATCCAACCCAAGCGGGGGTTGGCGATCCATAATCCGGTGCTCCAAAGTCTTCCTCCTATCCGGCAAGAAGAGGACATCCGGACCGGCAAACATATTCTCCAAGCGGCATCTTCGATCTTCTTCCATCCGGTGCGGAGCGGGTCCATCTTGAAGCAGGCGACGCGGATCCATCCTCTTCTTCCGATGTCTCCCGACTAATGACGGTTCCTTTAAGGGACGTCATCCAAGATGGCGTCCCTCGAATTCCGATTGGCTGATAGGATTCTATCAGCCAATCGGAATTAAGGTAGGAATTTTCTGATTGGCTGATGGAATCAGCCAATCAGAATCAAGTTCAATCCGATTGGCTGATCCAATCAGCCAATCAGATTGAGCTCGCATTCTATTGGCTGATCGGAACAGCCAATAGAATGCGAGCTCAATCTGATTGGCTGATTGGATCAGCCAATCGGATTGAACTTGATTCTGATTGGCTGATTCCATCAGCCAATCAGAAAATTCCTACCTTAATTCCGATTGGCTGATAGAATCCTATCAGCCAATCGGAATTCGAGGGACGCCATCTTGGATGACGTCCCTTAAAGGAACCGTCATTAGTCGGAGGACATCGGAAGAAGAGGATGGATCCGCGTCGCCTGCTTCAAGATGGACCCGCTCCGCACCGGATGGAAGAAGATCGAAGATGCCGCTTGGAGAAGATGTTTGCCGGTCCGGATGTCCTCTTCTTGCCGGATAGGAGGAAGACTTTGGAGCACCGGATTATGGATCGCCAACCCCCGCTTGGGTTGGATGAAGATCTTGGAGCCAGGACGGATCGGTGTATACCTGGATGGTGAAGACAAGGTAGGAAGATCTTCAGGGGATTAGTGTTAGGTTTATTTAAGGGGGGTTTGGGTTAGATTAGGGGTATGTGGGTGGTGGGTTGTAATGTTGGGGGGGGGGTATTGTATGTTTTTTTTTTACAGGCAAAAGAGCTGAAATTCTTGGGGCATGCCCCGCAAAGGGCCCTGTTCAGGGCTGGTAAGGTAAAAGAGCTTGTAACTTTTTTAATTTAGAATAGGGTAGGGAATTTTTTATTTTGGGGGGCTTTGTTATTTTATTAGGGGGCTTAGAGTAGGTGTAATTAGTTTAAAATTGTTGTAATATTTTTCTTATGTTTGTAAATATTTTTTTATTTTCTGTAACTTAGTTCTTTTTTATTTTTTTGTACATTAGCTAGTTTATTTAATTGTATTTATTTGTAGCAATTGTGTTTAATTAATTTATTGATAGTGTAGTGTTAGGTTAATTGTAGGTAATTGTAGGTAGTTTATTTAATTAATTTATTGATAGGGTAGTGTTAGGTTTAATTATAACTTAGGTTAGGATTTATTTTACAGGTAAATTTGTTATTATTTTAACTAGGTAACTATTAAATAGTTCTTAACTATTTAATAGCTATTGTACCTGGTTAAAATAATTACAAAGTTGCCTGTAAAATAAATATTAATCCTAAAATAGCTATAATATAATTATAATTTATATTGTAGCTATATTAGGATTTATTTTACAGGTAAGTATTTAGCTTTAAATAGGAATAATTTATTTAATAAGAGTTAATTTATTTCGTTAGATAAAAATTATATTTAAGTTAGGGGGGTGTTAGTGTTAGGGTTAGACTTAGCTTTAGGGGTTAATACATTTATTAGAATAGCGGTGAGCTCCGGTCGGCAGATTAGGGGTTAATAATTGAAGTTAGGTGTCGGCGATGTTAGGGAGGGCAGATTAGGGGTTAATACTATTTATTATAGGGTTAGTGAGGCGGATTAGGGGTTAATAACTTTATTATAGTAGCGCTCAGGTCCGCTCGGCAGATTAGGGGTTAATAAGTGTAGGCAGGTGTCGGCGACGTTGAGGGGGGCAGATTAGGGGTTAATAAATATAATATAGGGGTCGGCGATGTTAGGGGCAGCAGATTAGGGGTACATAGGGATAACGTAGGGTGGCGGCGATTGCGGTCGGAAGATTAGGGGTTAATTATTGTAAGTAGCTGGCGGCGACGTTGTGGGGGGCAAGTTAGGGGTTAATAAATATAATACAGGGGTCGGCGGGGTTAGGGGCAGCAGATTAGGGTACATAAATATAACGTAGGTGGCGGTCGGCAGATTAGGGTTAAAAATTTTAATCGAGTGGCGGCGGTGTGGGGGGACCTCGGTTTAGGGGTACATAGGTAGTTTATGGGTGTTAGTGTACTTTAGGGTACAGTAGTTAAGAGCTTTATGAACCGGCGTTAGCCAGAAAGCTCTTAACTCCTGCTATTTTCAGGCGGCTGGAATTTTGTCGTTAGAGCTCTAACGCTCACTTCAGAAACGACTCTAAATACCGGCGTTAGAAAGATCCCATTGAAAAGATAGGCTACGCAAATGGCGTAGGGGGATCTGCGGTATGGAAAAGTCGCGGCTGTAAAGTGAGCGTTAGACCCTTTAATCACTGACTCCAAATACCAGCGGGCGGCCAAAACCAGCGTTAGGAGCCTCTAACGCTGGTTTTGACGGCTACCGCCGAACTCCAAATCTAGGCCATAGAGAAAAAAAAATAATAGTAATTATAATATAACATAGAAAGTATGGCACACTCTTGCAAGCACACAGCTAGATTAAAAGCAAAATGGAAGAGTTAGTTATAACCTTTGGCCAAATGGTGATAGGCCCAGGAAATCATCAAGGTCTCTTCCTCCCAGAGTACCTAACTTATTGCCACACAATGCATGCCTACAACAAAACACTGAGATACAAAGCAAGAGTGACACAGGCCCTTTGTAATTTTGCTAGACACATACAAAACATGTAAATAGACTGCACTCTCAAACTGGATACGCATCCCATGATCCTGAAAAACTCAAAGCCCTGGGTGCTCACCAGCACTTACAGGCAGCTGCACAGCTTTCAGTGACTCAGACAGTTAACCCAAGACAAGCCTAGGTGCAAAGCAAAGGAACATTTAAAACATTTTTTATTAACACTGGCCCCTAGATTACGAGTTGTGCGTTACGGTTTTAACGCTGAAAAAAATGGCAATTTCAGCGCAAAAACAGTAACGCAGCCATTGTGAGTCGTGTCGGTATAGCTATACCACAAGCATTTTAGCCTGTAACACAACGTCAATCCCACACTCAAAAAAAATTACTTTTTTGCGTGGGATTTTCATAGCGTCCGGTATTACAGGGTTGTGCTGTGAAGCTAAAATGCTTACGTTACAGTCTATACCGACACGATCCATACCGCCATCTGAAAGCAGCAGTTATGGATTTTGTGTAACAAAAATGTTTCACAAAACCCATAACTAAAGTCTTACAAAGTACACTAACACCCATAAACTTCCTATAAACCCTAAACCACACCCTCCCGCATCACAAACACTATTTTAAAACACTATTTAAAACTTGTTAATCCCTAATCTGCTGCCCGCCCACATCACTGCCACTATAATAAGGTTATTAACCCCCTATTCTGCTGCTTCCTGACACCACCGCCACTAACTAAACCTATTAAACCCTAAACCGCCAGCCCCCCACATCACATTTTTCTATGGTATTACAATGGATTGAGGCAGTACAATCAGATCGTCTTTTACAGTGGGTTTGATACTCTACGGGCAATTTCTCTGCTGGTATTTATAGAGCCTCCAGGTGTCACTAATTCTCTTGTTTTCCTTCTACATTATTCCCAACATGAAGCCTACACAGCAGAACTTTTATTCACTTACAAATGTGGAAGATTTAGATGAACTTACGCAGGACTTTGAAAGTATATTCTCTGATGTTTCTCCTATTAATCCCCTAAGGAAAAAATTCCAGTCTATGGAAGATTTAATGATCAAAGAGACAAAATTAAAGTGGGACTCTGGAGCGTTATATTCGCTTAGGCATGGTACCCAGAGATCTGCGTGTCAGGAAATGTCCTACGTTTGTCATAGATGATGTTTGAATTTGTTGGAAGTGGAATAATGCTTTTGTCTGAATGCTCTGTGAAATAAATGCATTTGTTGATCGAGTTTAAGGATAAGCAATTATGTGTTAAAAGAGAAAAAAAAAATGTCTATTCTACCAGAAAGATTTTGGATAAAATCAATTAGAAGACAACTATTCTAAATATGACAAAATGTTGAAATATACAATAACAAAAATGAAACAAGATCTCATAGAGATCAAACATTCCAAATTTGGTTAGGGACCAATCAGATTACACCACAGGTCAAATATACAAGTGGACACGAAGAAATAGGAATAGGTCCATAGAAAGGAATAATAAGAATAAACAATCTTCTGTTGGGAAAAATTTAAAAACAAGTAGTGGGAAAGTAACAAAAAAAGTTGTATTGTTCTGACACTGATGTGGATTCTGGGGAAGACTCAGCAGGTTCAATAGAAGCACCAATATACCATTACAAATAGTAATACAAATATATTGGTTAAATCTATCTTAAAAATCGAATAGCTCTGAGAGACCAGATACACAAACTGCTAAAAGAAAGCCAGTGGGCAAGTACATCAGATAGACACTCCTCCATTGGTAGTACAGCAGCAGGATAGTGCAAAGCAAGGTGAAAGTGGTAGTGGTTATACTGAGTTGAGCAGGTTTTTCAAGTAAACCAAAGCGAAACCAAGGGGGAGGCGGAAAAGCTCCACAACCACTTACCAATTAAGGAGGGGAACAGGAGGAGCAAATACCACATTTAAGTGTTATCAATTTGACAGATTTACACCTTGAGTGATATAGAGCTATGGACCTTAACTTTGTAAATACACATAGTTTTAATATCTTTCAAACTTTGGTAGATGTAATTGACTTATAAGACAGGTACACTTAAAAAGTTCTATTTTTCAGATAACACGAACGATATTGACATATGCAATAGACAGGAGATTTTGAAAAATCAAGCCACTACAGGCATAAGATTTAACTTTGAAGACCAACATACTGAACAGATACTGGATGATCTACTAACTGAGCAGGCACAGAGAGAGTTAAAGTTGAGTTTTTTTAGAGAACATAGTGTTTCAGGCCAAGATCAATATTTTACGCCAACCCATGTGAGGGGGGAAACCCTGGAAACCTTTCAATAGCGGGTGGAGCGAGATTTAATTGATCTTTCCAGGAAACCACACTGTTTCATTTAAAATTTAAGCATTGAAGAGAAAAAAAGCTTTGAATAAGCTTAAGGACAATTTTGATTTAGTTATCAAAATGGAGGACAATCGTATATTAAAGAAGCCAAAAGACAGTTAGATGATCCTTCCTCTTACCAGAAATTAGTCTTCAATCCATTGAACAGATTTCAATTAAAACTTAAATCCATTTTGGATGATGGCCTTTATGAAGGTTTCTTTGATCAGAGAATCTTTGGATTTTTGTATGTGGATAAACCAGTTTTATCCATGTTCCATATGTTGCCTAAGGTACACAAGTCCATAATTGAAGTCAGGGGTAGACCCATTGTGTTGGGTATTGGTTCCCTTTGTGAACCCCTGTCAGTGGTTGAACAGCATCCTACAACCATTAATGCTGTCACTTAAGAGTTACCTGAGAGATACACAACATTTACTATCACTGTTAGAAGATGTTCAATGGTCCGAGAACTATTAATGGCTTACTATTGATGTCACCTCATTATATTCTAGTATCCAGCAAACTAAAGGACTTGAAGCTTTGGCATATTACTTGAAAAATAAGACCGATTATGACATAGAATTCCAAATGTATCTCTTAAGAGTGGCAGAGTATTTACTTACTCACAATTTTTTCTCATTTGAGTGGGAGTTCTATCTCCAGAGATGTGGGGTGGCTATGGGGGGTCAAGTTTACCCCCACCAATGCCAACCTATTTTTGGGTTGGTGGGAGGTGTCCCACATTTTTGGAGATAGTAATCCTTTCAAGAGCAATATGCCTTTTATAGGCGATATATTGATGACCTCATTCTAGTTTGGAAAGGTGATATTACTTTAGTCAGGGATTTTCTGTCATATATTAGACGACAATGTGGTTGCTGTCACTTTTACCATGGAGCATCAACTTAGAGATTAATAATCTCAATGTTAACCTAAGGGCATCACAGATGTAGCACTAAAGTATAAACTACATTGTATTGTAAACCAAATCTCAGGGAATACGATACTGCATGGTAAGAGCCGACCATCCCACGTCATGTCCTGTATGCTATATCAAAGTGGATCAGCTTATTCGGGAAAAAAAAAGCACTGATTTAATAAAATGTTTAATTGTTAGGGGTGCCCAGATGGAGATGTGGCTTAAGCCAAAAGGGAGGTAGACATGATGGAGAGAGAACCTTTTGAAAGCACATGGCTACACAAGTAGAAAGAATTCCACCAAGCAAGGAGTAACTTTTGTTACTGAATATTCAACCGAATATGAAAAAAATTTGTGGAATAATAAGGAAACGTTTTTCTATGCTCTCAGCTGATGAGAAGTTAGAAAGGGTAGTGCAGGAAGGATACAGATTTACGTACAAACGTGGAGCCACCCTGGGTAACATACTGTCACCCAGTAAACTGAGGACAAAAAAGGACAAGGTGAGCTCATGGTTAACCTCCAAGGTTCACACGTAGAACAAGGTCTCAATTTTGAATCTTTTGCAAATGGAAAAATCATATAGATTGGAGTCCTGCGTAAATTGTCGCTTGAGGTACACTGTGTACAGGATTTGGTGTTCCCTTTGCAAACTTCAATATGTTTGCCGTACGATTAGGGAGACATGTGACAGAATTAGGGAACATCTGCTTGATGTCAAAAAACTTATTGTTTCATCACTTCTGATAAAACATTTTTTAGAAGTGCACTATGGAGATGTTAGCTTTTTCAGATGGAAAATCATTGAGAGGATTGGCAATTCTGAACGGGGTGGGGATCGCAGTAGGTCTCTCCTTAAGAGAGAGAACTACTGGATTTTCACCCTGGATACTAGACTCACCAAAAGGTTTCAACTCTATTTGATTTAATCAATTACTGGGAGTAATCCCAATCCCTGGCAAACCACTCTATGATATAGGATCTCATGTACATAAACTCACATTGTAAATGTTATTTAGTGAATATAGTGTTAATACACACTCTGGCCAAAAAAGGTTACAGGTAATTTCTGGTGGGCTCCCCATGTTTTAGGTTAAAGTGACCTATCTATGGAAGCTTATTTCTATATTAGAATAAGTAGGGGATCACGTATTTATGTATTGAATTGTCTCCTATAAGTGTAAACCCGGATCACTATGAAACATGTCTAATTTAAATGTAATATGTATATTAGATAGGTTAGTTATAGCCAATATGTATAACATAACTTTCCAGACCTATGTATTGTATGGATTAATGTGTACAGGGAGTGCAGAATTATTAGCAAGTTGTATATTTGAGGATTATTTTATTATTGAACAACAACCATGTTCTCAATGAACCAAAAAACTCATTAATATCAAAGCTGATAGTTTTGGAAGCAGTTTTTAGTTTGTTTTTAGTTATAGCTATTTTAGGGGATATCTGTGTGTGCAGGTGACTATACTGTGCACTTAATTATTAGGCAACTTAACATAAAAACAAATATATACCCTTTCAATTATTTATTTTTACCAGTGAAACCAATATAACATCTCAACATTCACAAATAACATTTCTGACATTCAAAAACAAAACAAAAACAAATCAGTGACCAATATAGCCACCTTTCTTTGCAAGGACTCTCAAAAGCCTGCCATCCATGGATTCTTGTCAGTGTTTTGATCTGTTCACCATCAACATTGCGTGCAGCAGCAACCACAGCCTCCCAGACACTGTTCAGAGAGGCGTACTGTTTTCCCTCCTTGTAAATCTCACATTTGATGATGGACCACAGGTTCACATGTGGTTCAGATCAGGTGAACAAGGAGGCCATGTCATTAGATTTTCTTCTTTTATACCCTTTCTTGCCAGCCACGCTGTGGAGTACTTGGACGCGTGTGATGGAGCATTGTCCTGCATGAAAATCATGTTTTTCTTGAAGGATGCAGACTTCTCCTGTACCACTGCTTGAAGAAGGTGTCTTCCAGAAACTGGCCAGTAGGACTGGGAGTTGAGCTTGACTCCATCCTCAACCCGAAAAGGCCCCACAAGCTCATCTTTGATGATCCCAGCCCAAACCAGTACTCCACCTCCCACCTTGCTGGCGTCTGAGTCGGACTGGAGCTCTCTGCCCTTTACCAATCCAGCCACGGGCCCATCCATCTGGCCCATCAAGGACTCACTCCTCATTTCATCAGTCCATAAAACCTTAGAAAAATCAGTCTTGAGATATTTCTTGGCCCAGTCTTGACGTTTCAGCTTGTGTGTCTTGTTCAGTGGTGGTCGTCTTTCAGCCTTTCTTACCTTGGCCATGTCTCTGAGTATTGCACACCTTGTGCTTTTGGGCACTCCAGTGATGTTGCAGCTCTGAAATATGGCCAAACTGGTGGCAAGTGGCATCTTGGCAGCTGCACGCTTGACTTTTCTCAGTCATGGGCAGTTATTTTGCGCCTTGGTTTTTCCACACGCTTCTTGCGACCCTGTTGACTATTTTGAATGAAACGCTTGATTGTTCGATGATCACGCTTCAGAAGCTTTGCAATTTTAAGAGTGCTGCATCCCTCTGCAAGATATCTCACTATTTTTGACTTTTCTGAGCCTGTCAAGTCCTTCTTTTGACCCATTTTGCCAAAGGAAAGGAAGTTGCCTAATAATTATGCACACCTGATATAGGGTGTTGATGTCATTAGACCACACCCCTTCTCATTACAGAGATGCACATCACCTAATATGCTTAATTGGTAGTAGGCTTTCGAGCCTATACAGCTTGGAGTAAGACAACATGCATAAAGAGGATGATGTGGTCAAAATACTCATTTGCCTAATAATTCTGCACTCCCTGTATATATACAGACTTTTCATTATAAGTTACACTTACATAGAATAGTCTAGGTATTGTGCAACTAGTATTGTGACAATTATTTAATCATAAACTATAGGTTTGAGTATTAATTATATAGCCAATATAGAATTCAGATTAGGTAGTTTAACAGTTAGTTTCATGTCACTTATAGTAGATCGGCTATTACCTACTTACACCATGTGACCCGAGATTAACCAATGGTTTGTAGATTTGATTTTTAAATACACCTTTGCTTACCTTTGTGAACTAGCATCTATGACTAAGGCATACGGCTGAAACCTGTAAGATGCGTGTTTTATTTTTTGCTCCATTGAAGGAGACTTTGCTTTAATAAAGGGATAGCATTTTAGTTGGGAGTGCCGACTTTTCTTTCTATGCCACTACTAAATAAACCTATTAACCCCTAAACCGCCAGCCCCCCCATATCACCACTAATAAATTAAACTATTAAGCCCTAAACCTATCACCCCTTAACTTTAAATTAAAATTACAATATCCCTATATTAAAAATAATAAAATTAAAAAATAAACTTACTTCGTGAAATTAAAAAAACCTAAGTTTAAACTAACAATTAACCTAACATAACTATTATACTAAAATATTATACTAAATTTAAAAAAACTACCAATTAAAAAAAATAAATTACACATTAAAAAAATGTAAGTCTAAAATTACAAATAATAAAACATACGAAAATACGAAAAACAACAAATACTAAATTGCGAAAAATAACAAACGAAATTATAAAAAGAAAAAACAATTACACCTAATCTAATAGCCCTATAAAAATAACCCCCCCCCCAAAAAAAAAACCCTAGCCTACAATAAACTACCAAAAGCCACTAAAAGGGCCATTTATAGGGCATTGACCTAAAGAAATCAATTCTTTTACCTGGAAAAAAATACAAAGACCCCCCAACAGTAACACCCACCACCCAACATAAATAAAACCTAACTCTAACAAAACCTTGAGCTACCCATTGCCCTGAAAAGGGCATTTGTATGGGCATTGCCCTTAAAAGGACATTCAGCTCTTTTACATTGCTCTGAAAAAGGCATTCAGCTCATTTACCAAAAGCCCAAAACCCTAATCAAAAAAAAGAAAAAACCCCCAAAAAACAAAAAAAAACTAACACTAACCCACGAAGATCCACTCAAAATTTCTGAAGTCCGGACATCCATCCTCATCCAGGCAGTCTTCTATTTTCATCCTGGCGGCACGGAGCGGATCCATCCTTGAAGACATCCGGCACGGAGCGTCCTCTTCATACGGTCACAGCCATACACTGGATCTTCAATGCAAGGCAGTGTTTTCAAAATGGTGTCCCTTGCATTCCTATTGGCTGATTTGATTCTTGAAATTCAAATCAGCCAATAGTATGAGAGCTACTGAAATTCTATTGGCTATTCAAATCAGCCAATAGAATTTCAGTAGCTCTTATCCTATTGGCTGATTTGAACAGCCAAAAGGATTTCAGAAGCTCTCATCCTATTGGCTGATTGAATTTCAAGAATCAAATCAGCCAATAGGAATCAGGAATTCAAGGGAAGCCATTTTGAAAAGGCTCCCTTGCATTGAAGATCCAGTGTACGGAGGTGACCGTATGAAGAGAACACTCAACGACGGATGTTTTTCAAGATGGATCTGCTCCGCGCCGCCGGGATGAAGATAGAAGATGCAGCCTGGATGAAGACTTCTTCCGCTCGATGAAGACTTCTCGCCGCCTGGATGAGGATGGATGTCTGGACTTCAGAAACTGTGAGTGGATTTTAGGGTGGTTTATTTTTTGGGAGCGTTTTTTTTTAGATTAGGGTTTTGGGCTTTAGGTTAAAGAGCTGAATGCCCTTTAAATGCCCTTTTCAGGGCAATGGGTAGCTTAGCTTTTTGTTAGAGTTAGGTTTTTATTTTGGGGGGTTGGTTGGGTGTGGGGTTTTACTTTTGGGGGGTCTTTGTATTTTTTTTTTTTTTTCAGGTTAAAGAGCTGATTTCTTTATGGCAATGCCCTACAAAAGGCCCTTTAAAGGGCTATTGGTAGTTTATTGTAGGTTAGGGTTTTTTTTTATTTTGGGGGGGCTTTTATATTTTTATTGGGCTATTAGATTAGGTGTAATTGTTTTTATTTTTGATAATTTTGTTTGTTATTTTTCTTAATTTACTGCTTGTTATTTTTCGTATTTTTTATTTTTTGTAATTTTAGACTTTTTAGATTACAATTTTTTAATGTGTTATTTAGCTTTTATATTGGTAGTTATTTTAAATTTAGTTTAATAGTTTAGTATAATAGTTATTTTAGGTTAATTTATAGTTTAAACTTAGGTTTTTTTAATTTCACAGGTAAGTTTTTATTTATTTTAAGATGGGGATATTGTAATTTAATATAAAAGGGGTTTGTTAGGTTTCGGGGTTAATAGTTTAATTTAGTTTTTTTGCGATGTGGGGGACTGGCAGTTGAGGGGTTAATAGGTTTATTTAGTGGCGGTGATGTGGGAGGCCAGAGGTTTAGGGGTTAATAAATTTATTATAGTTGCGGCGTTGTCGGGGAGCGGTGGAATAGGGGTTAATAACTTTTATTAGTGGCAGCGTTGTCAGGAGCGGCAGATTAGGGGTTTATGTTAGGGTGTTAGGTTTAAACGTAACTTTTTTCCCCATAGACATCAATGGGGTTGTGTTACGGAGCTTTTCATTCCACGCTTCTGGTGTTAGAAAAAAAAACTAACACTCTCTCCCCATTGATATCTATGGGGAAAGTGTGCACGAGCACGTCAAATCAATCCTTGGATTATGTGCAATATGGAGCTTAACGCCACCATATCGCATGCACAAAGGAGGCTTTTCAGAAACTCGTAATGGCAGCACTATGGAGAGTGAAATAACGCAACTTTTGTTGCGTTTGTTTCACACCCTGTTTAGTGCAAAACTTGTAATCTAGGTGACAGTCTGCCACTCTCTTGCAAGAACACAGCTACAACATTTAGCCAAATGGTCATAGGCCCAGGACCACATCAATATCTCTTCCTCCTGTGTCCCTAACCTACAACCACACAATGGATGTCTAAAACCAAGCACACTGATGTACAAACAAAGGTCATGTGCATATCACCATTTAGCCAAATGCTTTAACTAACTCTTCTATTTTGTATTAAAAATGTATTAATTATATATATGTATTATTTTTTATATGTGTATATATGTATTTACAGACATATACACACACATATAAAACACATAAAAACATATGCATACATACAGAGACATAAATATAAAAGTGCATTGGAGCCCTTTGCAGCCAAATAACTGAAAACATGTAAAAGCATATTTATGCAATATTTACATTTAATACATTTTTAACTGTATTGACTGTAAATATTTCACATTCCAATGTTCTTTACACAGGGGCATTTTTAAATAGATATATATACATAAATATATAAATATATATATATATATATATATATATATATACATACATACAGGTATATATACACACAGTATATAGTGTGCCAAAATACCATTATATAAATATAGAATCATGTATTTAAGAATAAATAGAACATATCCTTCTATGTAAAGAACATTGGAATATGAAATATTAAATATTTCATGTTGGGTTTGTGCACTTGAGAAAACACGATTGGGTTTGCGTGGGAGTAAGGGCGTTAGTTTTTTTCCACTTTTCCTCTCTATTAATGTCTATGGGGGAATAAATTATCACATCCGTAATATTTTGACTTTGAATTTGCGTGCATTGGGTTAGCAGGCAAGCGAAAACTTTCTACTTATAATATGCGTACTACCCAACACGCTCAAAAAGCCGAAGTCTAGCAGAGATTATGAATGAGTGGGAGTGATAAGTAGTACTCCACTCTTAGGCAAGAATGCAAGAATGCACTGCACTCTTAGGCAAGAATGCAGCCGTCAACTGTGCTGCATTCACCGACACCAATAAGCTTGCCTAAGATCGCCTAACATTGCTGCAGTGGACCTGATAACACTCTCCAAAATTACCAAAAAAGCGGTCAAAAAGCCACGCACCAAGTACGGGGCGATGAGCAGTGGACTGTTAACTAAACAGTCATCGATCTCGCTGCTATTCGACTTTTTCCCAGCTTTATTTATATACTGTCACTAAACACCGCCACTATACTAAAGTGTTTAACCCCTATCCCGCCACTCCCGGACCCCGCCGCAACTAAATAAAGTTATGAACCCCTATCCTGCCGCTCCCGGAGCCCACTGCCACCTACATTATGTTATTAACCCCTAATCTGCCCCCCCCTACACCGCCGCCACCTACATTATGTTATTAACCCCTAATCTGCCCCCCCACACCGCCGCCACCTACATTATACTTATTAACCCCTAATCTGCCCCCCCTACACCGCTGCCACCTACATTATACTTATTAACCCCTAATCTGCCATCCCCAACGTCGCCGCCACTATATTAAATTTATTAACTCCTAAACCTAAGTCTAACCCTAATACCCCCTAACTTAAATATAATTTAAATAAATCTAAATAAAATTCCTATCATTACCTAAATCATTCCTATTTAAAACTAAATACTTACCTATAAAATAAAACCTAAGCTAGCTACAATATAACTAATAGTTACATTGTATCTAGCTTAGGGTTTATTTTTAGTTTACAGGCAAGTTTGTATTTATTTTAACTAAGTAGAAAGTTATTAAATAGTTAGTAACTATTTAATAACTACCTAGCTAAAATAAATACAAAAGTACCTGTAAAATAACACCTAACACTACACTATAATTAAATAAATTAACTAAATTAAATACAATTACCTAAATTAAATTAGCTAAAGTACAAAAAAACAAACACTAAATTACAGAAAATAAAAAACAAATTACAGATCTTTAAACTAATTACACCTAATATAATAGCCCTATCAAAATAAAAAAGCCCCCCCAAAATAACAAAAAACTCCTAACCTAAACTAAACTGCCAATAGCCCTTAAAAGGGCCTTTTACAGGGCATTGCCCCAAAGTAATAAGCTCTTTTACCTGTAAAAAAAATTACAAACACCTCCCCAACAGTAAAACCCACACAACCAACCCCCCAAATAAATTACTTACTAAAAAAACCTAAGCTCCCCATTGCCCTGAAAAGGGCTTTTGGATGGGCATTGCCCTTAAAAGGGCAGTTAGCTCTTTTGCGGCCAAAAGCCCTAACCTAAAAATAAAACACACCCAATACACCCTTAAAAAAACCTAACACTAACCCCCTGAAGATCGACTTACCGGGAGAAGTCTTCATCCAAGCCAGACAAAGTGGTCTTCCAGACGGGCAGATGTCTTCATCCAAGCCGGGCAGAAGTGGTGCTCCAGATGGGCAGAAGTCTTCATCCAGACGGCATCTTCTATCTTCATCCATCCGGCGCGGAGCGGGTCCATCTTCAAGACATCCGACACGGAGCATCCTCTTCATCCGACGACTATACGACGAATGAAGGTTCCTTTAAGTGACGTCATCCAAGATGAGGTCCCTTAGATTCCAATTGGCTGATAGAATTCTATCAGCCAATCGGAAATAAGTTAGAAAAAATCCTATTGACTGATGCAATCATCCAATAGGATTGAACTTCAATCCCACTGGCTGATCCAATCAGCCAATAGGATTGAGCTGGCATTCTATTGGCTGATTGGAACAACCAATAGATTGCCAGCTCAATCCTATTGGCTGATTGCATCTTGGATGACGTCACTTAAAGGAACCTTCATTCGTCAGATAGTCATCGGATGAAGACGATGCTTCGCGTCGGATGTCTTGAAGATAGACCCGCTCCGTGCCGGATGGATGAAGATAGAAGATGCTGTCTGGATGAAGACTTCTTCCCGTCTGAAGGACCACTTCTGCCCGGCTTGGATGAAGACTTCTGCCCGTCTGGAGGACCACTTCGCCCGGTTTGGATGAAGACCTCTCCCGGTAAGTCGATCTTCAAGGGGTTAGTGTTAGGTTTTTTTAAGGGTGTATTGAATGGTTTTATTTTTAGGTTAGGGCTTTGGGCCGCAAAAGAGCTAACTGCCCTTTTAAGGGCAATGCCCATTCAAATGCCCTTTTCAGGGCAATGGGGAGCTTAGGTTTTTTAGTTAGTAATTTATTTGGGGGATGGTTGTGTGGGTTTTACTGTTGGGGGGTGTTTGTAATTTTTTTTTACAGGTAAAAGAGCTGATTACTTTGGGGCAATGCCCTGCAAAAGGCCCTTTTAAGGGCTATTGGCAGTTTAGTTTAGGTTAGGGTTTTTTTATTATTTTGGGGGGGCTTTTTTATTTTGATAGGGCTATTAGATTAGGTGTAATTAGTTTAAAGATCTGTTATTTCTTTTTATTTTCTGTAATTTAGTGTTTTGTTTTTTTGTACTTTAGCTAATTTAATTTTATTTAGGTAATTGTATTTAATTTAGTTAATTTATTTAATTATAGTGTAGTGTTTGGTGTTATTATAACTTAGGTTAGGTTTTATTTTACAGGTACTTTTGTATTTATTTTAGCTAGGTAGTTATTAAATAGTTAATAACTATTTAATAACTATTCTACCTAGTTAAAATAATTACAAACTTGCCTGTAAAATAAAAATCAACCCTAAGCTAGCTACAATGTAACTATTAGTTATATTGTAGCTAGCTTATAGTTTATTTTATAGCTAAGTATTTAGTTTTAAATAGGAATAATTTAGGTAATAATACTAATTTTATTTTGATTTATTTAAATTATATTTAAGTTAGAGGATGTTAGGGTTAGGGTTAGATTTAGGTTTAGTGGTTAATAAATTTAATATAGTGGCGGCGACGTTGGGGATGGCAGATTAGGGGTTAATATGTATAATGTAGGTGGCGGCAGTGGCGGGGCGACAGATTAGGGGTGTTTAGACTTGAGGTACATGTTAGGGTGTTAGGTGTAAACATAACTTTATTCTCCCATAGGAATAAATGGGATATCGGGCAGCAGCGAACATAAGCTTTCGCTGCTTTCAGACTCCCATTGATTCCTATGGCATCCGCCGCCTCTGGAATAGGGCCGGAATAGTGGCGAGCATACCTGGTAGTAGTTTGATAACTTGCAAAAGTAGTCAGAATTTGCATTCGGAACATCTGTAATGACGTAAGCATCGATCTGTGTCGGACTGAGGCTGGCGGATCGTATGTTACGCCACAGATTTCTACTTTTGCCGATCTGTAGGGTTTGATAACTAAGGGGAATCAGGCTCGCCAAAAATACGCTGCGGAATTACAGCGTATTTGCGGTTGACGGTTTGATAAATCGATGCCATATTCTAGCCCTTTATTGTGCAAACATGTGACGTCTAGGGGAATAGTGCCCCCCTTCTTCAGTCAAATGTTTGCACAATAAAGTGTGAAGTGTTGAAGAATTCCAGTGCTTGCACATATACAGTATCTGACAAAAGTGATTACACCCCTCACATTTTTGTAAATATTTTATTATATCTTTTCATGTGACAACACTGAAGAAATGCCACTTTGCTACAATGTAAAGTAGTGAGTGTACAGCCTGTATAACAGTGTAAATTTGCTGTCCCCTCAAAATAACTTAACACACAGCCATTAATCTGTAAACAGATTTAGGATGTTGGTACTAAACAGCTTTAATATTTTTGCTCTCCACCTTTAATCTGGGCCGTAATTATTTTAAAAATATATATATTTAATAGATTTAAACTGTGAGAACAAACTTTTTCTCATGGTCTGTGGCCTTGCAGAATATCTGTAACTGTGTCCAACAGAGGCAACATATTTGGGTTGCAAAGACTTTCTTGAGAATTCAAGACTGGTTGATAGAACTCTACTTTGAAGCACCATTAATTCTTAAAAGGCCTCTTCCACTCTATGCAAGTTGTTCTCCATCATATCCACCTGAGATTTGTGTCCATTTATTATTTGATGACAATAATACTGTGCATTTTCATTTCATGATTCTGCTCCCTATGATCTCTATGATTTTCTGCACTTGAATCAGCAGTATAACAGTCTCAGGTGGTTGTATAGGACTAGCAGATTGTGGTGGCAGAGAAGGAGATGGCATATCATGTTTACAGTATTATTCATGGGCCGTGGGTATGCTGATGCCTACATACTCTCATTCACGAGAAGCTTCAGATGATAGTGAACTGATTGGTTGAGGTACTGAAAATAAATCACTAAATCTGTATAATGCTCTGATTTCTCCAAGTAGCTGTAGAAACAGGTTGCACCCTGGGTGAGGATCATCCTGTAAGGCTGCAGGCTACTAAGCTCTATCCAACACCAATATGGGCGCTTTTGTTTATTTTTTATTTTTTTTAAGATCTAGAAAGGAGCTGGAGAAATGAGATAGTCCTTCCTCTATGGTGGCTGTGTGGTTTTGTGCAGTTTCATGTGTACCTCAAGCTCATTGTTATGCTTGTGGGATATTCCACTATCAGACCGAACTCAGCCAGTAGTCTTCTTATCCCGTCGTCAAGCCAGAATGATCGTGATTATCCCAGAGCAGAGAAAGTTTGCAAGATGAGGTAAGCGGCACTCACCACAGGTAGGATAGTCTTCGGCAGCAACAGGCAGGGAATCAGAGAAAGGCAGTTCAGGGGTAAAACACAAGAAGGGTCAGGCAGGCAGGGTTTTGGCAACGATAAAGCAGTCCAAAGGTGAACCACTAGAATGGTCAGGCAGGCAAGGTTTGGCAACAGAGAGGCAATCCAGAACAATAGGGGTTAATCAAGCAGAGTGGTCAGGCAAGCAGAGTTCAGCAGCAGTATATCAATCCAGCAATTAAGGAGTTAACAGGCAGAGTAGTCAGACAGGCAGGGTTTATCAACAAAAAGACAATCAGAGCAATAATGATCTATCACACCCAGGAGCACACAAAGTAACACGTATACTTGAGAAGTGATAGATCGTTCTGAGAAACCTACATAGGCGCAGGATTTGCGCCACAGGAATCCGGACCGGCATCAGAGAGAGGAGCGTGCGGCAATGACGTCAGCGCCGCACGCATCCGGACCCGACACAGCACCTGACAACAAGCAGGAAGGAGACGCTGCGCCCCTAGCAACAGCTAGAGCGGGGTGGTGTGACACTCATGTTCTAGGCCTGAAAATCTAATTTAAAAATAATAAGTTTAAAAGTAATCTAACCATATTGGTTACATTATGTATAACTGTTACATTATATGATGGGCAGTTGTAACTATTAATATTATGTTATGGAAACTGTTATATATTTTTTATCTGTCTGTTTATCAAATGGAAAAATCATCTTAATTAGCCCTTTGTGTGCTCTATCTAAATCAGGAATCTTTAATTATGACTTTACTTCCACCTTTTGGGGAATGAATTATATCTGTATATGTAGGCACTTTAAAGGATAATGTTTAATGGCTCCATTTTAACATTGTCTATGTATTTTAATACATATTCTGTTGTTTAAAGAGACAGTAAAGTCAAAATTAAACCTGCATTGACTGATTAGATCATGAAATGTTAAACAACTTTCCAGTTTACTTATGTTTTCAATTCTACCCTTTTTTATGGTATCTTTTATTCAAGAGTAATCCTAGGTGAGCTCAGGAGCGTGCACAGAAGCTTTTGCAACATTGTTTTTAGCAATCCAAACACTGCTGCCACAGAGTTCTAAAGACACGTGCACACTCCTGAGTTTCTCAGCCTACTTAGCTTTACTCTTAACAAAGGATATCAAGAGAACAAAGCAAATTTAGTAATAGAAGTAAACTGGAACGTTGTTTTAAATCACATGCACTATCAGAATCATGAAAGTTTAATTTTGACTGTCCCTTTAATATCTTTTTAAAGGCAACATAATAAAACATGTCTAAAACCTGTGACCACACTTTTTAAAAACTAAAGGGAAGGCTACATCAGTTCTAAACTAGAAATATTCAGTTTAGTTAAGAAAAAACACAAATAGCAATATTTATCTATTCAAACATTTAGAACATAATGTTTCACAAATCAGCCTATTAAATCAGCAGAACGATATGTCCTGGAATGGAAAATGAAATTAATAATCTACAACTCCGCTGTGGTTGGCACAAAACAAATAATAGTTAGCTAGTGAAATTTGAGTCACCCATAACAACTGCTTTGAAGACCTCTGAAAAACAATGGAAGGAATTAAATGAGACAAGCGCAAAATTAAGTTTGCTCATAAGTTAGAGCACTTGCACCATTTAAATACAATCACAAACTACCAGATACTATATAACATACCTGCTATATAACATACCTGCTATATAACATACCTGCCATATAACATACCTGCCATATAACATACCTGCCATATAATATACCTGCTATATAATATACCTGCTATATAACATAACTGCTATATAACATACCTGTATAACATACCTGCCATATAACATACCTGCTATATAATATACCTGCTATATAACATACCTGCCATATAACATACCTGCCATATAACATACCTGCCATATAACATACCTGCCATATAATATACCTGCTATATAACATACCTGTATAACATACCTGCTATATAACATACCTGTATAACATACCTGCTATATAACATACCTGCTATATAACATACCTGCCATATAACATACCTGCTATATAATATACCTGCTATATAATATACCTGCTATATAACATACCTGCTATATAACATACCTGCTATATAATATAACTGCCATATAACATACCTGCCATATAACATACCTGCTATATAATATACCTGCTATATAACATACCTGTATAACATACCTGCTATATAACATACCTGTATAACATACCTGCCATATAACATACCTGCCATATAACATACCGGCTATATAACATAACTGCTGAAGGGGAAATAGAAACAGAAGCTGAATTAAAGGCCTTAATTATTCAAATTAATTTGCTTTGAAAATGCATACAAACAACTCATGTTAATGCATGTGAAAGGAAAAAGAAATCTAGTACCTTTTTTAAAACAAATGTAATAATAATTTAACCATTACACAAAATAGAATATTGCCGCACATCCACTTTTATATTATCAAAACATTTTAAATATTGCAAAAAAATCACCTAAGCTCATATTTTGAAATTGGGATCTTAGTCACACAATATGGCCATATTTTGCTTAAGCCAGTCACCAACTTACAAGGTGTCCCAATGTTGACTGGTCCAATGTGATGCCTTTCTGGGCTATAACGTTCCTGCTTCAACTATGCATTTAAGAATAAGCCTCCCTGGCTTTATACACACTTCCAATGTCCTATAATGAGAGCAACTGGGGGGTGGGGTGCTATAAACCATGAAGGTGGTTAGTCTTCCTTTACAAATGGTTCAGCACACATAACACAATTATTTTATTAATATTACTTAGGGGTGCAGGCAAACAACCAAATAATTACACAAAATAGAATATTGCCGCACATCCACTTCTATATTATCAAAAGATTTTAAATAATATTAATAAAATAATTTTGTAAGGTGTGCAGAAACATTTGTATTTGTATTAATAGTTTAACCATGTTTACTTACATTCTGGTAAAAAAAATAATAAAAAAAAAGTGCTTTTCTCCTTCACCCAGTGCCCATTAAAATGAGTTATTTGTATAAGTTCCTGTAAGTATGAGTGTGACCATACACAATCACCACTAGGGTTAGACAACTGCATTTGCAAACACAAACACATCTCTTTGATATTGCAGTTTTATTTGTGGAGTTTTCTTGGTTTGAGTGGCAATTTATTAGAGAGACACACACACGCTCCCACTTGTTCACTAACTCTGCTAGAAACAAGCTTTTTGCCCACGTCAGGTAGCGCTCGTATTACAAGTTTAAAGTAATTCGATATGAGTAAAAAGCTGAACCTAGAATTCTGCATTCACTATAACCTATTCCCCATATAAGTCAATGGAGCAAAAACACACTAATCACGCGCAAACCCAGATCACATATTCTCAAGTGAGCTAACCCTTCATGAAAATATGAATATTTCACATTCCAATATTCTTCATTTAGCAGAATATGTTCTATTTATTAATAAATACATATTTCTAATAATGTTATTTTTGGTAAATAATATTACATACATATATACATGATTATATATAGGTATAGATATATACAGATATTTATAAGAATATCTTTTTAAAAATACATAGAATATATTATTTTATGTGCAGAACATTGGAATGTCAAATATTTATAGTAAATACACACTATAACACTTTATTAAATATGCATATTGCATTAATATGATTTTACATGTTTTCATCTACTTGACTGCAAAGGGCTACTATGCACTTATATATATATATATATATATATATATATATATATATATATATATATATATATATATATACAAATGTATTTATGTGTTATGTGTAGTTATGTCTGTAAATACATATATACATATATAAATACAGAATACATACAGTATATACAAACATGTACACACATATAAATATATATATATATATACATATGTATACATTTATGTGTTTGTACCTCTATTTTAAAGCCCTTTGCCTGCCTTTTTCTCTAACAAGCGAGATATCATATCTTTGAGCCCTTATAACTTTTTTATGCAATTTTTTAAAAATAATTTTTATTAGCTAGTGTTATGAGTGTAACTGTACTTTGTACACTTTCTTGTTTTGTAAAATAGTTAACCAGAGCTCTGAGGATGCATTAATAATTCTAGCATAAATCGTAATTGCGCTCAAGCAATCGCGTTTACTTTCAACCTTTAGTACCAGCAGTAAAACCAACATAAGCAAACAACCGGAATAAATCCTTTTTTCGCTTGAGAGTAACTGTTAACGCGCCATACGTTATCTGGCCCTTAGAGAGTTGCTGAGTTGCAAATACCTGCTGAACTACAAAGATGATAGTAAAAATGATGAGCTCTTCCTTTATGTTTATGTACTACTATATATGTACCAATTTTTGTCTGTGACTATTATCTTTTTGTTTGGTAATCTCAATAAAAAATATGTGTAGGATGATTAGCTCTTCAGTCCTTCTCACTCCTCTCCCTTCCCTATAATGGACTGCATAAAACCCAATGCCACACAGCCCAGTCATGTACCACCCAGTCACCTGCACAGACTTCCTAAAGTCCAGCTTCTTCATAAACATATTCCAAGATCTGCAACCAAGAGAACCAAAGAGATGGGGAGAGAGCAAAAGAGAGGGGGAGTGAGAGAAAAAGAGAGGGGGAAAGAGAGCAAAAGAGAGGGGGAGAGAGAGCAAAAGAGAGGGGGGAGAGAGAGCAAAAGAGAGGGGGAAGAGAGAGAGAGCAAAAGAGAGGGGTAAAGAGAGAGCAAAAGATAGGGGGAGAGAGAGAGCAAAAGAGGGGGGGAGAGCAAAAGAGAGGGGGGGAAGAGAGCAAAAGAGAGGGGAAAGAGGGAGCAAAAGAGAAGGGGGAGAGAGAGAGAGCAAAAGAGAGGGGTAAAGAGAGAGCAAAAGAGAGGGGGACAGAGAGAGCAAAAGAGAGGGGGGAGAGAGAGCGCAAAAGAGAGGGGGAGAGAGCAAAAGAGAGGGTGAGAGAAAGCAAGAGGGGGGAGAGAGAGAGCAAAAAGGGGGGAAGAGAGAGAGCGAAAGAGAGGGGGGAGAGAGAGCAAAAGAGAGGGGAGAGAGAGCAAAAGAGAGGGAGAGAGAGAGAGAGAGAGAACAAAAGAGAGGGGAGAGAGAGAGAACAAAAGAGAGGAGAGAGAGAGAGCAAGGGGTGGGACTGCTGTACTGCAAAAAATGGCCAGTGTAAATGGGCTTTAGGAACACGGGCTTTAGGACTAGTATGTATGTATATATATATATATATATATATATATATATATATATATATATATATATATATATATATATATATATATATATATATAAATATTTAAAATAAAATAAAACTGAAGAACATTGGAATGTTAAATATCTCTATTAAAAACAGTAAAACACATTACAATATATAATCTATATTTCATTATTTCTATATCTATCTATATATCTATCTATCTATCTATCTATCTATCTATCTATCTATCTATCTATCTATCTATCTATCTATCTATCTATCTATCTATCTATCTATCTATCTATCTATATATATATATATATATATATATATATATATATATATATATATATATATATACACAAATGGACCGTACTCTCAGACTGGACCGGGTACACATTCGGGGGGGGGGGGTTACTTTAGTTTTAGGATAGGTTTTTTTTTTTGTATGCATAAAGGCTGTGTTTACTTTAACTAGGGCACTACCTGACAAATGCCCTTTTCAGGAGTAGGTTTTAGTATAGAGTTTCTTTTAGAGGAGTTTAAGGGGACTTTAGTTTTAGGATTGGGCTTGCACTGGTAAGTTTTATTTTATTTTTGGTAATTTTATATTTTTTGGTAATGCTATTTTTTTGTTTGTTTTTTGTAACTTAGATGGTCTTAGCCTAGGGGTCTTGGGGAGTTTAGTAGTGTAGGGGTAGTTTGCGATGTGGTGTTGTGGGGGTTAGGGTGTTAATATGTTTGGGAGGAGTTTGCAATTGGGGTAATGATGGTTTAGGAGTTAATAGAGTATGGGGATTATTGTGGTGGTTTAGGGGGTTAATGTAGTTAATGTAGAGTTTTTAACAGTGGGGATTGTGGACTCAGTGCATTATGATAGCTAGACAGTGCTAGTTCATATGTGCCATATAGATAACATTGTGCTCACTCTTGTAGAGTTATTTATAAGTCAGCACTGAATGGCTAAAATGCAACTGTCAAAAGAACTGAAATATCAGCATAAACATGAATGATGCAGCCTATACACATTTAGAGAATTTAAATGGCAATAAAATATTGTTAGAAGAATTTGAAATGTTCTTAAAAAAATGGGTGTTAGAATACATCCGAAAAACCCATTTTATCAAATGATGAGACTAATATACATTTATGTGAACGTTTTTATGGATTCATTAACTCTCATCCCCTGACCTCATCCAGCAACCCTTCTTTAATTAAGTTCTTCATAGTACCTATTTTAAAATACTTGAAACCCAAAATGTTTAAAAATTGGTTTCTAATAATTGAATAAATTTAGACATGAAATTCCATTTAAAACGACATTGGCTTGGCTATGTAATATTTATTGCAGGTCCGTTTCTATTTCAAATGATTTAGAGACTTTATAAAGATGCAGGACACTTGCCACATAAGATTTAGTTTTGGACTATAGTAAAAAATGTACCCTCTGGCAACTATTTGTTTAATGATTTAATTATGTTTTAGAATTAGATATAGGAAAGTATTTCTTGCGTTGTGTTCACACCTGCAGAGGTTATCTCAAGAGTTGCTAATAAGCTCACTTCACTGCCCTTGAAATATTACCTTGTTAACTTTTTTTTCCCCCATGGTTCTCCAGTAGAATAAATTTGCTAAAATAAAGTTTATATAAAATGAACTGGATATTTTCAAAACATTTTTTATCTATTTGAAAGATCTAAAAAAAAATTGGGCAGCATCACATAACAGTTCATGGAGTATCACTTCAACAAATATAAACAGTTATAATTATAGACCAAGGAATTCCAAAGAAATCAATGTTTCCAGCCTGATTAGTGTTAATGAGAGTAACTATCCTTATTTCTTAAATGGACAGTGTACTCTAAAATGGTTTCCCTTTAGTCTTCTTCCAACGACATGCTATACCAGCTGCAGAGTATAAAATGTATAAGAAACTGCTCCATTAGGTTTATTTTTATATATTAAATAACAACCTTTGCTCTTTGAAACCCCAACCCATTAAAATTGGCTGAACTTGCAGAAAGATCAGACCTCCTTATTTTAATACTCAAATATTTGTTTTCTTTCCTCTATCTGTATAATTACTTAGAAAGTACAATTAAAAATAAACATTTTAGTATGTATCTCTCCCACAACCCAGTGGTCGTGTAATTTATTTCGCTAGCTATGTTTACATAGCTTTTCTATGAAAAATACTTAAGAATTGACATTTTCAGTACAGGTGGCAGATTGAAAAGGCAAAACAGCTATTTCAAATAATAAAATACATGCAATAAAGCTATTTGTATACAATTTAATGTACTCAGTAGGTTTAGTTTTTTGCTACAACTGTTAACTAACTACACCAAGAATGTAACTAGGAACAACAAAACAAATAAAAAAAAAATAAACACAAAAAACAATATTCCTGTTTAGTTGTAGCTGCAGCTAATAAAAGCCATAGAGTTAGCACAATGGGGCACAGCCAACATGAGATGCCATAAAAGAGATACAAATGTGTAAATGTATAAAGAAAATCTAAATTTGTGTTTGTTCTATGGGGTAGATTTATGAACCGTTGAGCGGACATGATTTGCAATTGTCAAGCGGACATGATTCGCTACAGCATACGCTGTTGGCATTTAGCATTGCATAAGCATTTCTGGTGAAATACTTGTGCAATGTCATCCCCTGCTCACTGGTGGCCAATCGGCTGCTAGAAGGGCTGTCAATCATCCCGATCGTATAGGATCAGGATGGTTTCAATCAGCCACCTAAAAAGTGGCGGACAGGTTAAGGAGCAGCGGTCTTATGAACGCTGCTTCTTAACTTCCGTTTTAAGCGAGCCTGAAATAATTGTTCTCCGAAGCAGCATTTACTGCTTCATAAATAGAGCCCTATATGTCTAAAAATATAAATGAGCTGCCCCTTTCATGAAATACAAAGTGCCATTATATTGAAGCTGTTACTCTAAAGGCAAGAAAAAAAATTCTGCAAGCAAGTTCAGTTACACTATTTAGCAGGCAAAGCTTTGAACGTTGAAATTTTCATTATCATTAACGATCAAGCAAAGTCCTTGTCACATGATTAACTCCTGTGTCAGCCAATAATTATGTAAGTTTTGTTTCTGTGCTTGGCCAGTCCTGGCTGCATTAAAAAAAAAATGTATGCTGGTGCTGGCTTGTAGCAGCAGCACTTTAACTGAGAAGAGTGAAATCCAGCTTTTCAGTTGCCACCTTTGCTTGGCTCAAAGGGCAAATCTTCAAAGACATAAGAGGAAAAGCTATATAGTAAGATTTTTTTTTTATCAAACTGGATAAATAGTGTTCCACAAATACTTATGAGTTACATACTAGTAGACAAGTGGAAGAGACATCCCTATATGTTTATTGGCTACCATAATTAAATGTGCAATAAACAACTAGTATTTACAAGACATTTCTGTTGTGTTGCTATAGAATATATAGAAAACACACAGGGTCAGCACATCACCATGGTACAGGATTTAAATAGTAGACTGTAGTAGGTGCTTTATCACCTCCCAGGCTCCCCTCCAGCAGCCCAAGGAATATAATGAAAATAGACAAGGAGAAGGTGGCACTCAAATATATAGCAATCCTTTATTCACAGAGCAATGTTTCGGGGCTCCTGCCCCTTTCTCAAGCTAACAAACACTGAGCACATCACTCAATTTAAACTGTACACATGTAAAAAAGTATCCAATCAACTTCACGTGGGAGGGGCTATTACAAGAAAGGGGAATGTTCAGCATACGCAAAACAGAATGAGAAGCAGTCTGCCAGGAATGAACAGCAGCATTAATAGCTTGTTCTACGGCCCGGTTGCCACCTGGTAGTAGCTTCTTTCTGCCCAATAGTGATTTTCACAGAGGAAAACTTTCCTGTAGTATATCAGTCTGATCCCGCCAACAAGGTCAGTCCAGCCCCGACATACCAGGCAATTCTCCTCTGAACAAGGAACATGACAACCCCAGATGATCGTTTCGGCCTCCTTTGGGCCTCGTCAGTGAGGTGCAGCCACATTCCTCTAAGCACATTAGGCAAGGAGTCCACGTCTGGTTTCCCCTATCACCCTTAGGGAGACTATCCCCAGGGTCATATTTACATATGCAAAACAGAATGAGAAGCAGTCTGCCAGGAACGAACAGCAGCATCAATAGCTTGTTCTATAGCCCGGTTGCCACCTGGTAGTAGCTTCTTTCTGCCCAATTGTGCTTTTCACAGAGGAAAACTTTCCTGTAGTATATCAGTCTGATACCGCCGATATGGTCAGTCCAGCCCCGAAATACCAGGCAATTCTCCTCTGAACAAGGAACATGACAACCCCAGACAATCGTTTCGGCCTCCTTTGGGCCTCGTCAGTGAGGTGCAGCCATATCCCCCTAAGGGTGATGGGGGAAACCAGACGTGGACTCCTTGCCTAATGTGCTTAGAAGAATATGGCTGCACCTAACTGACGAGGCCCAAAGGAGGCCGAAACGATCGTCTGGGGTTGCCTTTTCCTTGTTCAGAGGAGAATTGCCTGGTATTTCGGGGCTGTACTGACCATACTTGGCGGGATCAGACTGATATACTACAGGAAAGTTTTCCTCTGTGAAAAGCACAATTGGGCAGAAAGAAACTACTACCAGGTGGCAACCGGGCCATAGAACAAGCTATTGATGCTGCTGTTCGTTCCTGGCAGACTGCTTCTCATTCTGTTTTGCGAATGTTCAGCATACACCAGAAGCAGCTATAGCTTACAATAAGGGGACTGTACCAAAATACAATATATTTTCTCAAAAAAATAATAATAATTCATTAAGTAGCATTGGAATTATATGGACTATTAGCTTATTTGTTGGAACTTTGTCACAAGAGTCAATTTAAATGAATGGGAGTAAATTAAACTTTCTATTTAATCCCTTGGGGTACATGGTATTGAGATTTAGAATAACATAGCCAAGTCTTAACTTTTTTAAAACTGCTTTTATTTTGCAAAAAAAAAAAATATTCTTTTCACGTGGTTTAAGTCACTAAACCCTAAAATAAGTGGTTGACATCTATATAACAGGGAAAAAAGTAAATTGCGCTATAAGAACTGACTCAGTATCCTCAGAGACTATAACTATATATATATATATATATATCTCGCTTGTCAATAAATAAATAGTCTACAATCAACTCAAAAAAATATATAGATATAAATATTAAAATTTCTAAAATCACCTAAAGGAAAAAAATGCATAAAAATTGGTCAAATATAAAATATAAAATATAAAATCCACAATAGCACCCTCGGTATAAATATAAATATATGTGGCAGGAGATATATAAAAAAAATATATAAATATAAAACAGTACCTTGATTTAACAACTATATGAATTGCTTGTCCTTAAACTGCAAGACATATATATATGTCAGAAAAACCTCCTGTATTGCACGCTGTTTATATTTTACAGTACCTCTAATAGTTTCTCATGACCATTCTCATTACTGTCTTTTACTAAAAGTAAAGCATCCAGTATAAGGTGATATGTCCCTTTAAGATGAATAGAAACTTGAGTCCCGTTTTGTGCAGCTCCAATCAGACAGGGTAAATCCAAACCTCAGTCGTAGGGATAATAGTACATGCAAAAAGAAGAGAGAGAGAGAGCGCACAAAAGATTCAAGTGTAGATTTTTATTAACAACATTAGCACACATAAATTGATGCACTTACTAGAAGTAAGATTAAAAAGGCAATCAGAGTTCAACTCTCTTTCCTCCACTTGTATAGCCGCTCCACACTGCTGCCTAGGAAAGTCAGTGTCCCCGGATGTTGATGCACGATACCGGCTTCTGTAGCAGGGCTTTCCGGATGCCTCTGCTAACTGCCTGTCTGCCAATGGGAGGGAGCGGATCAAAAATTGGAGTCTGAGCGTCGGACCTGTTTGCCGGTTCCTAACGCGTTTCCCCCAGTCAGCGGCTGGGCTTTTTCAAAGGATAAAATCAGATGTATTGTTTCTCTTGCCGCCCTCAACTTTTAAAGGGCAAGCGTCCAATTAGATTCGTGGGTGTGTTTGTCCGGCCAATTGTAACGTCCAAATAGTCCTCTGTGATATTGCACACCAATGGCCAACCAAAAGATAGAGGGAGTGTTTTTAGAACCAATGCCATACTCCCTACATGTTTGTTTTTTAACCACATGAAAAAAGCTACAATTTCTCTGCAGTATGTGTTATAAGAAAACACTCAAAGTATATCTTACTTAAGGACAATATGTGACTAACATGTAACGCTAAACTATAACAAATTATAAACATTTTTCATCAGAGATACCACATATTAGCGATCTAATATATTGTTACAGAGTTGATTAAATAGTGATTCTGAGTTATATTTCTCGTTGACAATCAGAACATAAATTCTATAATTAAAGAATACATCTTATATTTTCCATAGTTGCTTTATAAGTATATATACATATCTATCTCACAATGAATTGCATACCTATATTTATATCTAATCTAATATTAATTTAAAAAGATTTTATTTAAAAAAAATTAATCAAATTTTCTACGATAAAAACATGCTATTAAAATATAATTAAAAAACTGAAAAATTGATGAAAAATTGATTTTCTATAAGATCAATAGTATTAATAATATAAAAATCTTTGCTATAGATTTTATACAAACGCTGCTACATCTATGTCTATATTAAGACCATAAGGTTGTAATGTGTTCAATTTATATATCCACTTGGTCTCCAACTTTCTCAGTTCTAAAAGACGATTAGGTTTAGTTATAGGGACTCTATCTATAACTTGAACTTTGAGAGAACTAGGGTTATGTCTATGGCATTCCAAAAAATGTTTAGGGACACTGTGATTTGTTACAATTGGCCGGACAAACACACCCACGAATCTAATTGGACGCTTGCCCTTTAAAAGTTGAGGGCGGCAAGAGAAACAATACATCTGATTTTATCCTTTGAAAAAGCCCAGCCGCTGACTGGGGGAAACGCGTTAGGAACCGGCAAACAGGTCCGACGCTCAGACTCCAATTTTTGATCCGCTCCCTCCCATTGGCAGACAGGCAGTTAGCAGAGGCATCCGGAAAGCCCTGCTACAGAAGCCGGTATCGTGCATCAACATCCGGGGACACTGACTTTCCTAGGCAGCAGTGTGGAGCGGCTATACAAGTGGAGGAAAGAGAGTTGAACTCTGATTGCCTTTTTAATCTTACTTCTAGTAAGTGCATCAATTTATGTGTGCTAATGTTGTTAATAAAAATCTACACTTGAATCTTTTGTGCGCTCTCTCTCTCTCTTCTTTTTGCATGTACTATTATCCCTACGACTGAGGTTTGGATTTACCCTGTCTGATTGGAGCTGCACAAAACGGGACTCAAGTTTCTATTCATCTTAAAGGGACATATCACCTTATACTGGATGCTTTACTTTTAGTAAAAGACAGTAATGAGAATGGTCATGAGAAACTATTAGAGGTACTGTAAAATATAAACAGCGTGCAATACAGGAGGTTTTTCTGACATATATATATGTCTTGCAGTTTAAGGACAAGCAATTCATATAGTTGTTAAATCAAGGTACTGTTTTATATTTATATATTTTTTTTATATATCTCCTGCCACATATATTTATATTTATACCGAGGGTGCTATTGTGGATTTTATATTTTATATTTTATATTTGACCAATTTTTATGCATTTTTTTCCTTTAGGTGATTTTAGAAATTTTAATATTTATATCTATATATTTTTTTGAGTTGATTGTAGACTATTTATTTATTGACAAGCGAGATATATATATATATATATATATAGTTATAGTCTCTGAGGATACTGAGTCAGTTCTTATAGCGCAATTTACTTTTTTCCCTGTTGCATTTTCTATCATCCATTTATCCTGTAATTGCTGCTCTTATGTCTGAACCAGTATTTGAACCAATGTCTGAACCTATGTCAGAGGTCATGGCAAATGTAGTTTTGAAAGAATTTGGGCATAATCCGCATAGAGATAGCCGTACAAGAAATACAAATTTGCTGGACCATTATATAGAAGAACCCAATACAGTAGAAACAGACCCAGAAGAATTATTTAAAGATCTAGAAAAACTTTTATTTCAGGATGCCAGGGATTGGCAAGATCTCATTCTTTTAGAGAATTATTTAACGCATAAGGTTATACCAAGAGGTTTACGCATATTAAAGCAACCAGCTTTTGAGCTAGATGAGGTTGAATTTGTTACAGAGTGGGAAACAGCAGCACAAGAATGTTCTAATAAATTTATTAAAACATTAATAAAATATAGAGAATTTAGACTCAATAAGGTAAAGCTAGAATTGGAAGAGGTGATCACAAAAATTCAACCATATAGAAATGTTGAGAAGTGGATTAATAGAAATAAAAGTATTCAGTTCAGGGTGAGTCAATTGGATAGGGATCTACAATATAGTAAACAGAAAAAATTAAAGAGGGATATTCTGGATTTCAAAGAAAATAAAGTATATACATACAATAAAAAAATGGATAAAAAACAAGATTTAAATATGAAAAATCCGGAGAGTACAATCAATACTAACCCAAATCATAATACAAATAACATTCCAATAAGGTCCTATGAAGAACCTAGTAAAACACATATTCAACAAACTAGGATATATTCAGAAAGACACTATAATGCTCAATATAGTAATAGAGATACATATTCAGGACAATACAATAAACATACAAATAATAACAATCAAAATAGACCGAATACATATCACACATACAATGGCGCTCCACGCCAACAGAATAAATCAAATTATTCGGATAACTACCCACAATGGAGACGTAGACCAAGTTATACAACAAACAATTACGCTAGTCCACATATACAAATAGATACAAATAATAGGTATGAACCTTTAATTAATCATTCTCAAAGACAGGATGAACCCATTTGGGAAGGTAAAGGAGCAAGACCCAAAGAAGCAATTGATAATCGAAATTTTTTAGGCCAAGGACACAACCATGCACCTCAAGAAAGACCAATAGAACGAATAAGACAAAGAAAAAGATCATTAGAAAGAGAAGAAGAGGAAATAGAGGAGGAAAAAAGATACAGGCTAACAGGACGCTCAAGACTAGAATAAATAAAACCAAAAGTGATATTTTCAATCTGGCTGAGGTCAATCTAGATTCTAATGACATCAGTCTTCTACAAAAAGGTTTAAAGTTTGCCCCTAAAGCAGGGCCAAATAAGTTTGAAATATATGTAGATATCCACAAATATGTGAGAAAGTTAACCCTGAAGAGGTATTATCTTAAGAATCCCATCAACAAAAATGTTGTTAATAACACATATATGGAAGCTACAGATTTAGGCATCTTAAATATATTGAAAGATCTGGAAATTGAAAATGTAAAACCTAGCGAACCATTGGGAGCACATAATTCAAAAGATCTAACAGTTGAATATACAGAAAATCATATTAATGATCTTATTGATACATTAGATATATCCCTACATGAAACAGAACCAGAAATTCAGCACTCGCACTTTAAAGGTAAATCAACTTTTAATCCAGTAGGTGTACAGGGAGATCATTTGAAATCCTTCTCTAAATTAGTTTTAAACGAAATAGAAGAGCTATTTAAAAATGAAAATGCTAATCAATTTTTAAACAAACATAATGATAATTTGACCATCATGGAAAGGAAATCTCTTAAAAAACTTATGTCTAATAACGAGATAATAATACGCCCCGCCGATAAGGGCGGGGGTATTGTAATTCAAAAAAGGGAACAATATATGCAAGAAGCTTTTAAATTGCTCAGGGACAAGGATACCTACCAAACCTTAGATAAAGATCCCACTGAAATATATAATAAAGAGCTTTATAAAATTTTAAATAAAGCTAAAATAGAGGGTAATATCAATGAAAATGAGTTCAAATTTATATTCAATACTCAGCCAAATATAGCAATTATATACCACCTTCCCAAAATACATAAGGACAGTAAAAATCCACCAGGTAGGCCAATTGTGTCCGGGATAGGATCAATTAGTGATAATCTATCCAAATATGTTGATTTTTACCTTCAACCAATAGTAAAAAATATGAAAGGATATATCAAAGACACAACGGAGGTAATTAGAAGGTTTGAGGGTAAACAATGGGAAGAGGATATGTACTGGCTAACGTGCGACGTTGCTTCCCTTTATACGTGTATACCTCATATCAATGGCACAAACGAGATAAAAAAAGAACTTTTAAAATGGTCAATCCCAATGAAACATATATCTTTTTTAATCGATAGTATTAATTTTATTCTACATCACAACTATTTTATGTTTGAAGATAAATATTATCTACAGACCCAAGGCACAGCGATGGGGACAACATTTGCCCCATCCTATGCTAATCTCTATGTAAATGCGTTTGAGAATAAATACATTTGGCATAATAATCCATTTTCAAGTAATATAGTATCATATGGCAGATACATAGATGATGTCATTATCCTGTGGAAAGGGGATGTGACAGAAATAGATAATTTTATGAAACATATTAATAGTAATGATTTTAATTTAACTTTTACAAATTCATGTTCAAAAGATAAAATAGAATTTTTAGATTTAGTATTGTTTACAGATAACACAGGAAAAATAGCAGTGAAAAACTATAGAAAAAGCACAGATCGAAATAGTTATATACAAGCCAAAAGCGCACATAAAAAATCATGGTTGGACAATGTTCCATATAGTCAATTTTTAAGAATAAAAAGAAATTGTACACATGAAAATGATTTTGAAACAGAAGCGAAAATATTAGAAGATAAATTTTTAGAAAAGGGCTATGAACCAAAACTAATACAAGCAGCAAAAAATAGGGCTATTGCAAAAGAGAGAAATATAAATATTAAATTAGATAAACCAAATGCAATAGGGTCTCATACACACAACAAATTAATAGAACCAGTGAAATTAGATCCACCGAGATTTATAACAACTTATAATGAAGGTTCAAAAAGTTTAGAAAAAATAATTAAAAAACACTGGCCACTGCTTCAATTAGATCCTGTTTTAGGGCCAGCATTGGGGGACAAACCAACTATTAACTATAGGAAAGGCAAAAGCCTTAAGAATATTCTTGCTCCAAGCAAAATAAAACCTATCATTAAGAATAAGGCTAGTGAAACAGGGAACGAAAAAATTGGTACTACCTGGTTGAGTGAATGGAAGGGAACTATGAGATGTGGAAAATCCCGTTGCAATATGTGTAAACATGTCAATAGAGCCCCTACATATTCTAATAGTTCACTAACTGAAACTTTTAACATTTCATTTAGAAGCAACTGTGAATCTATATATGTTGTATACTTATTACAATGTGGGTGCGGCCTACTTTATGTGGGCCGTACGAAACGTCAAATAAGACGGCGAGTTAATGAACACATATATAATATAGAAAAAAAGATGACAAATCACAGTGTCCCTAAACATTTTTTGGAATGCCATAGACATAACCCTAGTTCTCTCAAAGTTCAAGTTATAGATAGAGTCCCTATAACTAAACCTAATCGTCTTTTAGAACTGAGAAAGTTGGAGACCAAGTGGATATATAAATTGAACACATTACAACCTTATGGTCTTAATATAGACATAGATGTAGCAGCGTTTGTATAAAATCTATAGCAAAGATTTTTATATTATTAATACTATTGATCTTATAGAAAATCAATTTTTCATCAATTTTTCAGTTTTTTAATTATATTTTAATAGCATGTTTTTATCGTAGAAAATTTGATTAATTTTTTTTAAATAAAATCTTTTTAAATTAATATTAGATTAGATATAAATATAGGTATGCAATTCATTGTGAGATAGATATGTATATATACTTATAAAGCAACTATGGAAAATATAAGATGTATTCTTTAATTATAGAATTTATGTTCTGATTGTCAACGAGAAATATAACTCAGAATCACTATTTAATCAACTCTGTAACAATATATTAGATCGCTAATATGTGGTATCTCTGATGAAAAATGTTTATAATTTGTTATAGTTTAGCGTTACATGTTAGTCACATATTGTCCTTAAGTAAGATATACTTTGAGTGTTTTCTTATAACACATACTGCAGAGAAATTGTAGCTTTTTTCATGTGGTTAAAAAACAAACATGTAGGGAGTATGGCATTGGTTCTAAAAACACTCCCTCTATCTTTTGGTTGGCCATTGGTGTGCAATATCACAGAGGACTATTTGGACGTTACAATTGGCCGGACAAACACACCCACGAATCTAATTGGACGCTTGCCCTTTAAAAGTTGAGGGCGGCAAGAGAAACAATACATCTGATTTTATCCTTTGAAAAAGCCCAGCCGCTGACTGGGGGAAACGCGTTAGGAACCGGCAAACAGGTCCGACGCTCAGACTCCAATTTTTGATCCGCTCCCTCCCATTGGCAGACAGGCAGTTAGCAGAGGCATCCGGAAAGCCCTGCTACAGAAGCCGGTATCGTGCATCAACATCCGGGGACACTGACTTTCCTAGGCAGCAGTGTGGAGCGGCTATACAAGTGGAGGAAAGAGAGTTGAACTCTGATTGCCTTTTTAATCTTACTTCTAGTAAGTGCATCAATTTATGTGTGCTAATGTTGTTAATAAAAATCTACACTTGAATCTTTTGTGCGCTCTCTCTCTCTCTTCTTTTTGCATGTACTATTATCCCTACGACTGAGGTTTGGATTTACCCTGTCTGATTGGAGCTGCACAAAACGGGACTCAAGTTTCTATTCATCTTAAAGGGACATATCACCTTATACTGGATGCTTTACTTTTAGTAAAAGACAGTAATGAGAATGGTCATGAGAAACTATTAGAGGTACTGTAAAATATAAACAGCGTGCAATACAGGAGGTTTTTCTGACATATATATATGTCTTGCAGTTTAAGGACAAGCAATTCATATAGTTGTTAAATCAAGGTACTGTTTTATATTTATATATTTTTTTTATATATCTCCTGCCACATATATTTATATTTATACCGAGGGTGCTATTGTGGATTTTATATTTTATATTTTATATTTGACCAATTTTTATGCATTTTTTTCCTTTAGGTGATTTTAGAAATTTTAATATTTATATCTATATATTTTTTTGAGTTGATTGTAGACTATTTATTTATTGACAAGCGAGATATATATATATATATATATATATATATAGTTATAGTCTCTGAGGATACTGAGTCAGTTCTTATAGCGCAATTTACTTTTTTCCCTGTTGCATTTTCTATCATCCATTTATCCTGTAATTGCTGCTCTTATGTCTGAACCAGTATTTGAACCAATGTCTGAACCTATGTCAGAGGTCATGGCAAATGTAGTTTTGAAAGAATTTGGGCATAATCCGCATAGAGATAGCCGTACAAGAAATACAAATTTGCTGGACCATTATATAGAAGAACCCAATACAGTAGAAACAGACCCAGAAGAATTATTTAAAGATCTAGAAAAACTTTTATTTCAGGATGCCAGGGATTGGCAAGATCTCATTCTTTTAGAGAATTATTTAACGCATAAGGTTATACCAAGAGGTTTACGCATATTAAAGCAACCAGCTTTTGAGCTAGATGAGGTTGAATTTGTTACAGAGTGGGAAACAGCAGCACAAGAATGTTCTAATAAATTTATTAAAACATTAATAAAATATAGAGAATTTAGACTCAATAAGGTAAAGCTAGAATTGGAAGAGGTGATCACAAAAATTCAACCATATAGAAATGTCGAGAAGTGGATTAATAGAAATAAAAGTATTCAGTTCAGGGTGAGTCAATTGGATAGGGATCTACAATATAGTAAACAGAAAAAATTAAAGAGGGATATTCTGGATTTCAAAGAAAATAAAGTATATACATACAATAAAAAAATGGATAAAAAACAAGATTTAAATATGAAAAATCCGGAGAGTACAATCAATACTAACCCAAATCATAATACAAATAACATTCCAATAAGGTCCTATGAAGAACCTAGTAAAACACATATTCAACAAACTAGGATATATTCAGAAAGACACTATAATGCTCAATATAGTAATAGAGATACATATTCAGGACAATACAATAAACATACAAATAATAACAATCAAAATAGACCGAATACATATCACACATACAATGGCGCTCCACGCCAACAGAATAAATCAAATTATTCGGATAACTACCCACAATGGAGACGTAGACCAAGTTATACAACAAACAATTACGCTAGTCCACATATACAAATAGATACAAATAATAGGTATGAACCTTTAATTAATCATTCTCAAAGACAGGATGAACCCATTTGGGAAGGTAAAGGAGCAAGACCCAAAGAAGCAATTGATAATCAAAATTTTTTAGGCCAAGGACACAACCATGCACCTCAAGAAAGACCAATAGAACGAATAAGACAAAGAAAAAGATCATTAGAAAGAGAAGAAGAGGAAATAGAGGAGGAAAAAAGATACAGGCTAACAGGACGCTCAAGACTAGAATAAATAAAACCAAAAGTGATATTTTCAATCTGGCTGAGGTCAATCTAGATTCTAATGACATCAGTCTTCTACAAAAAGGTTTAAAGTTTGCCCCTAAAGCAGGGCCAAATAAGTTTGAAATATATGTAGATATCCACAAATATGTGAGAAAGTTAACCCTGAAGAGGTATTATCTTAAGAATCCCATCAACAAAAATGTTGTTAATAACACATATATGGAAGCTACAGATTTAGGCATCTTAAATATATTGAAAGATCTGGAAATTGAAAATGTAAAACCTAGCGAACCATTGGGAGCACATAATTCAAAAGATCTAACAGTTGAATATACAGAAAATCATATTAATGATCTTATTGATACATTAGATATATCCCTACATGAAACAGAACCAGAAATTCAGCACTCGCACTTTAAAGGTAAATCAACTTTTAATCCAGTAGGTGTACAGGGAGATCATTTGAAATCCTTCTCTAAATTAGTTTTAAACGAAATAGAAGAGCTATTTAAAAATGAAAATGCTAATCAATTTTTAAACAAACATAATGATAATTTGACCATCATGGAAAGGAAATCTCTTAAAAAACTTATGTCTAATAACGAGATAATAATACGCCCCGCCGATAAGGGCGGGGGTATTGTAATTCAAAAAAGGGAACAATATATGCAAGAAGCTTTTAAATTGCTCAGGGACAAGGATACCTACCAAACCTTAGATAAAGATCCCACTGAAATATATAATAAAGAGCTTTATAAAATTTTAAATAAAGCTAAAATAGAGGGTAATATCAATGAAAATGAGTTCAAATTTATATTCAATACTCAGCCAAATATAGCAATTATATACCACCTTCCCAAAATACATAAGGACAGTAAAAATCCACCAGGTAGGCCAATTGTGTCCGGGATAGGATCAATTAGTGATAATCTATCCAAATATGTTGATTTTTACCTTCAACCAATAGTAAAAAATATGAAAGGATATATCAAAGACACAACGGAGGTAATTAGAAGGTTTGAGGGTAAACAATGGGAAGAGGATATGTACTGGCTAACGTGCGACGTTGCTTCCCTTTATACGTGTATACCTCATATCAATGGCACAAACGAGATAAAAAAAGAACTTTTAAAATGGTCAATCCCAATGAAACATATATCTTTTTTAATCGATAGTATTAATTTTATTCTACATCACAACTATTTTATGTTTGAAGATAAATATTATCTACAGACCCAAGGCACAGCGATGGGGACAACATTTGCCCCATCCTATGCTAATCTCTATGTAAATGCGTTTGAGAATAAATACATTTGGCATAATAATCCATTTTCAAGTAATATAGTATCATATGGCAGATACATAGATGATGTCATTATCCTGTGGAAAGGGGATGTGACAGAAATAGATAATTTTATGAAACATATTAATAGTAATGATTTTAATTTAACTTTTACAAATTCATGTTCAAAAGATAAAATAGAATTTTTAGATTTAGTATTGTTTACAGATAACACAGGAAAAATAGCAGTGAAAAACTATAGAAAAAGCACAGATCGAAATAGTTATATACAAGCCAAAAGCGCACATAAAAAATCATGGTTGGACAATGTTCCATATAGTCAATTTTTAAGAATAAAAAGAAATTGTACACATGAAAATGATTTTGAAACAGAAGCGAAAATATTAGAAGATAAATTTTTAGAAAAGGGCTATGAACCAAAACTAATACAAGCAGCAAAAAATAGGGCTATTGCAAAAGAGAGAAATATAAATATTAAATTAGATAAACCAAATGCAATAGGGTCTCATACACACAACAAATTAATAGAACCAGTGAAATTAGATCCACCGAGATTTATAACAACTTATAATGAAGGTTCAAAAAGTTTAGAAAAAATAATTAAAAAACACTGGCCACTGCTTCAATTAGATCCTGTTTTAGGGCCAGCATTGGGGGACAAACCAACTATTAACTATAGGAAAGGCAAAAGCCTTAAGAATATTCTTGCTCCAAGCAAAATAAAACCTATCATTAAGAATAAGGCTAGTGAAACAGGGAACGAAAAAATTGGTACTACCTGGTTGAGTGAATGGAAGGGAACTATGAGATGTGGAAAATCCCGTTGCAATATGTGTAAACATGTCAATAGAGCCCCTACATATTCTAATAGTTCACTAACTGAAACTTTTAACATTTCATTTAGAAGCAACTGTGAATCTATATATGTTGTATACTTATTACAATGTGGGTGCGGCCTACTTTATGTGGGCCGTACGAAACGTCAAATAAGACGGCGAGTTAATGAACACATATATAATATAGAAAAAAAGATGACAAATCACAGTGTCCCTAAACATTTTTTGGAATGCCATAGACATAACCCTAGTTCTCTCAAAGTTCAAGTTATAGATAGAGTCCCTATAACTAAACCTAATCGTCTTTTAGAACTGAGAAAGTTGGAGACCAAGTGGATATATAAATTGAACACATTACAACCTTATGGTCTTAATATAGACATAGATGTAGCAGCATTTGTATAAAATCTATAGCAAAGATTTTTATATTATTAATACTATTGATCTTATAGAAAATCAATTTTTCATCAATTTTTCAGTTTTTTAATTATATTTTAATAGCATGTTTTTATCGTAGAAAATTTGATTAATTTTTTTTAAATAAAATCTTTTTAAATTAATATTAGATTAGATATAAATATAGGTATGCAATTCATTGTGAGATAGATATGTATATATACTTATAAAGCAACTATGGAAAATATAAGATGTATTCTTTAATTATAGAATTTATGTTCTGATTGTCAACGAGAAATATAACTCAGAATCACTATTTAATCAACTCTGTAACAATATATTAGATCGCTAATATGTGGTATCTCTGATGAAAAATGTTTATAATTTGTTATAGTTTAGCGTTACATGTTAGTCACATATTGTCCTTAAGTAAGATATACTTTGAGTGTTTTCTTATAACACATACTGCAGAGAAATTGTAGCTTTTTTCATGTGGTTAAAAAACAAACATGTAGGGAGTATGGCATTGGTTCTAAAAACACTCCCTCTATCTTTTGGTTGGCCATTGGTGTGCAATATCACAGAGGACTATTTGGACGTTACAATTGGCCGGACAAACACACCCACGAATCTAATTGGACGCTTGCCCTTTAAAAGTTGAGGGCGGCAAGAGAAACAATACATCTGATTTTATCCTTTGAAAAAGCCCAGCCGCTGACTGGGGGAAACGCGTTAGGAACCGGCAAACAGGTCCGACGCTCAGACTCCAATTTTTGATCCGCTCCCTCCCATTGGCAGACAGGCAGTTAGCAGAGGCATCCGGAAAGCCCTGCTACAGAAGCCGGTATCGTGCATCAACATCCGGGGACACTGACTTTCCTAGGCAGCAGTGTGGAGCGGCTATACAAGTGGAGGAAAGAGAGTTGAACTCTGATTGCCTTTTTAATCTTACTTCTAGTAAGTGCATCAATTTATGTGTGCTAATGTTGTTAATAAAAATCTACACTTGAATCTTTTGTGCGCTCTCTCTCTCTCTTCTTTTTGGTTGACATCTATATAGTTTCACAAAGGTTCTTCAGAAAGACAGCAACACTATTTTAATGGATCCATAAAAATTGCAACAAAAAATAAAAAAAAAATACTCCAGAAATATCACTACATAATTTAAAGGGACACTGAACTCAAGTTTTTTCTTTCGTGATTCAGATAGAGCATGCAATTTTAAGCAACTTTCTAATTTACTCCTGTTATCATTTTTTCTTTGTTCTATTGCTATATTTATTTGAAAAAGAATGCATCTAAGTTTTTTTTGGGTTTAGAACTCTGGACAGCACTTTTTATTGGTGGATGAATTTATCCACCAATCAGCAAAAACAACGCAGGTTGTTCACCAAAAATGGGCCAGCATCTAAACTTACATTCTTGCATTTCAAATAAAGATACCAAGAGAATGAAGAAAATTTGATAATATGAGTAAATTAGAAAGTTGCTTAAAATGTCATGCTCTATCTGAATCACAAAGAAAAAAATTGGGTTCAGTGTCCCTTTAAGGGTTTGTTTTGGTTTGGAAGTTTATTTGATTGATTGGAATAACTAGACTCTCAGCTGCTTTCTGATATTACTCTTCAAATTCTCACAAAGTTTGACATCAAAGCCCACATGTCTGAATGTTTTACAAAGATTAAACATTCATGAGTGAAGGCAAACCTATGAGCTAGCTAAAATCATTCACCTATCTTACTGAAGCGTATATATTATTTTTTTTTAAAGAGCCATGTGCTAATAATTACCCTTTTATTTTTATTGAAATTAGAGGCTGATGCCCAGATATTAGATACTTATCTTAGGATACGCATCTCTTATTTACATTTAGGGCTAGATTACAAGTGACACGCTCAAAGTTAACCTTTTTCGCTCATCAGGTATCGCTCGTATTGCAAGTTGAAAGCAAAAAGTTTGAGCGAGAGCGGAAACCCAATGGGGCATATTTTCCAAAGTGCGAGCGGACATGATACAATGTAGCGTATCATGTCAGCTGCACATCGATAAATGCCGAAAGCACATGCTGTCGGCATTGATCATTGCACAAGCAGTTCACCAGAACTGCTTGTGCAATAGTGCCCCTTCAGATTTGCGGCCAATCTAGCAGAGGGTGTCAATCAACCCATTCGTATTCGATCAGGTTAATTTCTGTCCGCCGCCTCAGTGCAGGCGGACAAGTTATGGAGCAGCAGTCTTTAGACCACTGCTTCATAACTTCTGAAGGCTCGCTGGAAACAAGGGGCATCAAGCTCAATTCGGAGCTTGATAATTCGGCCCCAATGTGTGCAAAGAGTTGGACTTCAGATATCTTGACCGTGTTAATTAATCCCCCCTAGACTTCAATGCACGCAAATTGAAAAAAAAATCAACACCTTTACTTGTGCGCTAACCCGAACTGAGCTATAAATATTACACATTCCAATGTTCTTTACATTAAAATATATGTAATATTTATATTTAAATAAATATTTCTAAATACAGCTGTATATATATATATATATACCTGGATATATTTATATAGATATATAGGTATAGATATATATTAAAATAGTATTCAGATATATAAATATTATATTGATATCTATGTAAAGAACATTGGCATGTACAATATGTGAATCACGATTTGAGTTTAGCACTGTAGGTCTAAATCTGTGTCGGGTTAGCGCACTTGAAAACAGTTATCTTAAGATGCGTTATGTAAATATTAATATAATGTAAAAAATAATAATAATTATTAGAATATAAAAAAGTCTAAAAAACATTAAAATGCAACATAAATGTATATATGTGTATATATATATATATATATATATATATATATATATATATATATATATATAGTAGCAGAAATAAAAACTTGCACTCAATGGGTATTTCAAAAATCAGATTTACTGTGACAAGTGTAACGTTTCGGGAATTTTACATCCCCTTCCTCAGACCTGAGGAAGGGGATGTAAAATTCCCGAAAGGTTACACTTGTCACAGTAAATCTGATTTTTGAAATACCCAGTGAGTGCAAGTTTTTATGTCTGCTATTATGTATTTCACTAGCACCCTGGCAGATGAAGGAAGGTGATAGTGTACATCCTGGCTATATTATATATATTATATATATTATACTGTGTATATATATATATATATATATATATATATATATATATATATGTATATATATATATATATATATATATATATATATATATATATATATATATATATATATATATATATGTGTATATATATATATATATATATATATATATATATATACTGTGTATATATATGTATATATATATATATATACTGTGTATATATATATACACACACATACACATATTTAGACATTCCACTTCTCCTGTATCAGCCAATCACAAATGCATATTCATATATTCTGTGAATTCTTGCACATGCTCAGTAGGAGCTGGTGACTCAAAAAGTGTAAATATAAAATTATGGTGCGCATTTTTTTAATGGAAGTAAAATAGAAAGTTGTTTAAAATGTCATGTTCTTCCTTAATCATGAAAGTTTAATTTGAGTGTCACTTTAATTTTAACATTATATGCTCTTTCTGAATCACAAAAGAAAATTTGGGATTTCATGTCCTCAACAATAATATAATAATGTAATTGAAGCAATAATCAGTACATTTTGAACATGATCAAGACTTCATAAGAATGCCGTTCGCCAACCTGACAAGAAACTATAAATCTAGCCTTACAGGGGCATATTTAACAATGTGCGAGCGGACATGATACGAAGTAGCGTATCATGTCCGCTGCACATCGCTGCACATACGGTGTCAGCATTTATCATTGCACCAGCAGTTCTTGTAAAGTGCTGGTGCAATGCCGCCCCCTGCAGATTTGCGGCCAATCGGCCGCTAGCAGGGGGTGTAAGTCAACCCGATCTTATTCGATCAGGTTGATTTCTGTCCACCGCCTCAAACAGGCAGACAAGTTATGGAGCAGCCTGAAGGCTCGCCGGAAACAAGGGGCATCAAGCTCCCTACGGAGCCCCATAATCTAAACAGTATCCCAACAGGAAGTTTTCAACATTAAATTCCTAATTTTCTTAACTAAATGTGTAATGTTAGAAATATTTAGCAATCATGACATTGTGTGTCATAATATAGAGGAAACGTAATACATCGAGAATTTACCAATGTTATTTTTTACAGCTTTGTCTCTTGTAATGTTTCAAAACTCCTGTTCAGATATTTGTAGTTCCTTTTCTACATATCACATAAAAATAAGAGCACCAGGAAGTAAGAATAAATATGTGTTTGACTGTGATAGTAAAACTTTCAGGTTCATGTCTGAACATACTGAAACGATTTCATCATCTTAAAGTGTTTTTGTAAAAGAAATGAACTAAAAAAAGGTCATTTGAAGGAATGTTAAAACCTGCAAAACCACAACTAATGCTGTTAACAAAACAAAAAAGACCATATTGATACAGGTAAGTTGCAAAACAAAACATGCAATGCATTTTCACTGGATTTTCTTTTTCCGCTTAAGTTTCAGTCCCTATTCTGATTTTTAAAGAAACAGTTGAAAATCTGGTTAGATGGCCTAATGCTAACTTTACCAGGTCATACAGTAGTTGCTGCAAAAACCTGTTGTTAGGTGATGCATAGAAGAAGCCTGTGTCGTGCTGCATAGTAAATGTCAGTGGTTAAAGGGACAGTTTACTCAAACAAATTATCCCCTTTAATTTGTTCCCAATCATCCACTTAACTGCTGGAGTGTATTAAATTGTTAACAAGTATTTCCTTTATCCTTATATTGGCATTTTAAATAGTTGATTTAGCCTGTGGTATCCCCACCTATTCTGAAAGTTTCTGGTCTTAGGTCCAAGCTATCGATAAGCTGTGTAAACACAGTCAACAGAAGAACTTACACTCCCAGTAGGGTATAAAAGAGATAAGGTAATAAAATGTTAAATTTTTCATTGTTCTCTCCAAGTATTTGTGATTGGTTTATGGACAGATATAAGATAAAGAAGCAGGTATGCGTACACAATGTGATACAGTAATGAGATCTTATTAACCTACAAGCTCAACCCATTTTATTAGGGTGTGGCTTCAAAACGCAAAACCAGCTAATTCATATGCACAAATAAACCTTAAAAAGCAAATTCTCATATATTGTATACTCTGAAGCTTGTAAAAAAGTAATTGGAAACACATTAAGGGAAAAACTATTTTACAGTGTACTGTCCCTTTAAGTAGTAATAGAGTAAAAACTAACCCAACTCCCGTGATAGAACTTGAAAGATTATTAGACTATAATTATTATTATTAATATTATAATTTATAAATATAATTTATATCATGGGCAGTCAAGTCAAGACAACACCAGGAGCAAAGAGCCCAAATCAAAATACAAACTTAGATAAGAGACAGTCTGAAGTCAAAACTATGAAACAAGGTACAAAATCAGATGGGGAGTAGAAGAGCTGAAAAGCCAGAAGTCAAATCTCAGAGAAGCAAAGAGGCAGAATGAGGATCCGGAATGGTAGTCAAACCAGATAAAGTTCAAATACAGGAAATCCATTTAAATAATCACACCCAGATTACTATACAGGTAAGGAGCAGGAGGCAACTAAGTCATAAATAGATGCCTGATTAGAGACAAGTCGTAGGTGCAGCAAAAAATAATGCCACTAGAGTTTAAAATGTAGCACAAAAATGACGTTAGCATAAAAAAGAATCCTGGAAGCGTGGCAAAAATGAACGCAAGTAAAACATGTGCTTCCATTTTTACTGTGAGTCTTATATGCTGCACGAATATGATGGAATGCCCTCTGCATGCCAGAGGTGGTATTTGCTTTTGCCAGTGCAGAAAGGAATTTAAGAGGAAGGTGAACAAGAGAGAGCAAGAAAGAGGAGAGAAAGAGAAGGGGAGGGGGCAGCAGATACAATTATCATACATTGTGGCAACACCTTTAGTGCAGCAATGCTTGTGGGTGCAGCATGGTTAAAAGGGGCAAACCACTGGTTCCTGGTAAGCCTACAGGGTGACTAAAGTAGGTAAGCCTGCTGCTGCTGCAGAAAACACCTTGAACTTCTTATATAAAAGGTTTAGTTGTAATTAAACAACTTCAGTATACTTTCATTATTTATTTTGCCCTCTATTCATGGAATTTAGCTCTGAAAATTGAGGATTGCAAGTCTTTATTTCTGCTACTATGTATATCACTAGCACCCTGACAGATGAAGGAAGGTGAGAGTGTACATCCTGGTTATATTATATATATATACATCTTCCAGCTTAACCCACCGAATGCCGACAGCCTGGGTGCAAAGATATGGCAAAATACAGGAACAGACGTTTGCACTCACAGGTCTTTTTTCAAACTTTGATGTGGTACGTTTTCGGGGTATTATAACCCCATCATCAGCATGCTGCTGATGGGGTTATAATACCCCGAAAACGTTCCACATTAAAAGTTTAAAAAAAGACCTGTGAGTGCAAACGTCTGTATATATATATATATATATGTATATATATATATATATATATATATAAATAAAGAAAATATTATATGGCAGGTAATAAGTACCCATTAGTACACGTGCTGGAGCACACATTCTATAAACAATTTATAAAAAGGAAAACAGGCTCCTTAATAGTCTCAAGCTTTATATATATATACATATAATATATAATATAATATATATATTTATAAGGGAGAAGCCCTCTAACTTGTAAAAGATGAGCCATTGTATATTTGTCATCACATAAATACAAGACAAATACTTGCTGCAATTCTTGAAATGTTTATGTGCTGTCAACTGGATGTTCCTTCAGTCATAATGACCATTATGGCAACTCTTCAACTCTTCCTTACTTGGCCTCAGTTATTGGTGGAAGTCAAGCAAATGGCATGTTTTTATTTTTGTGTTTAATATTTTATTCAAAGTCACATTCCCACTGTCATGTTTGTCACTAACTGTACTGGCATCTTCATAACCAGATTTTAATCCATTTCCATCCGCACTACTGCTAAACCCTCTGATTCCATCTTTTATGTTGTCATGATGGGCAGATTTTGTACCATTTTCTATCACTATATGATCGTTTTAAACTTAGACAAGTATTGATATTTTTTGCATGTTCATCAAGTATTTTTCAATATAGGACAGGACTTTTAATATCTTCTTAGACTGTATTTTAACATTACTGAAATTGAAAAGCATGGACCCACTGCCTTACAACATTGTATCTGCTAAGAGAACCCCAAATGAGATTGCACCTTCGTGACCAGGTTTTCATAGAGAATTCACCCCCATACACTCCAAACACAACCTCGACAGTACATTCCAAATGCAAATATATTTCTTCATTTAGAACTACTTAATTTTCTCTCTCCCCCCAACATATTCACATACTTTAAATTGGCTGCTCCCAAAGATCCATTACCATGACATTTTTTTTCCAATATATCATTTTTTATTCCTAAATTGAAATATAATTGATTTTTGCTTATCTAAATATAGCCACCAATCATCAAGCACTACCCAGGGTGCTGAACCTAAAAATGGGCTAGCTCCTAAGATTACATTCCTGCTTTTTCAAATAAAGATACCAAGAGAACGAAGAAAAATTGATAATAGGAGTAAATTAGAAAGTTCCTTAAAATGGTATGCTCTAGCTGAATTGTTAAAATATAAATTTGGGTTTCATCTCCCATTAATAATGGGGCTGAGCTGGCTGAAAAAACCTAACACCTGCAAAAAAGCAGCGTTCAGCTCCTAATGCAGCCCCATTGTTTCCTATGGGAAAATGAATTTTATGTCTGTACCTAACACCCTAACATGAACTCCGAGTCTAAACACCCCTAATTTTACACTTATTAACCCCTAATCTGCCACCCCCACTATCGCTGACACCTACATTATATTATTAACCCCTAATCTGCCGCTCCGGACACCGCCGCCACCTACATTATACTTATGAACCCCTAATCTACTGTCCCCAACATCGCCGACACCTACATTATAGTTATTAACCCCTAATCTGCCCCCCAACGTTGACGCAACTATATTAAATTTATTAACCCCTAAACCTAAGTCTAACCCTAACCCTAACACCCCCCTAACTTAAATATTGTTTAAATACATCTAAATAAAATTGCTACAATTAAATAAATTATTCCTATTTAAAACTAAATAGTTACCTATAAAATAAACCCTAAACTAGCTACAATATAACTAACAGTTTCATTGTAGCTAGCTTAGGATTTATATTTTTTTTTCAGGCAACTTTGTATTTATTTTACAAATTTACCTGTAAAATAAACCCTAACCTAAGTTACAATTACGCCTAACACTACACTATAATTAAACTAATTACCTAAATACCTACAATTAAAAGGATTTTTCCTACCTTAATTCCGATTGGCTGATAGGATTCTATCAGCCAATCGGAATTCAAGGGACGCCATCTTGGATGACGTCACTTAAAGGACCAGTCATTCAGTCGTCGGCCGTCGGATGAAGAGGATGCTCCACGTCGGATGTCTTGAAGATGGACCCGCTCCGCTCCGGAAGGATAAAGATAGAAGATGCCGCCTGGATGAAGACTTCTGCCGGTCTGGAGGTCCACTTCTGGCCGGATAGGATGAAGACTTTGGACCCTCTGGAGGACCACTTGTGCCCGACTGGGTGAAGACGTCACAAGGTAGGGTGATCTTCAAGGGGGTAGTGTTAGGTTTTTTTAAGGGGGGATTGGGTGGGTTTTAGAGTAGGGTTGGGTGTGTGGGTGGTGGGTTTTAATGTTGGGGGGGATTGTATTTTTTTTTTACAGGTGAAAGGCCCTTTTAAGGGCTATTTGTAATTTAGTATAGGGTAGGGAATTTTATTATTTTGGGGGGCTTTTTTATTTTATTAGGGGATTAGATTAGGTGTAACTAGTTTAAAATTCTTGTAATTCTTTTTTTATTTTCTGTAATTTAGTGTTTTTTTCGTAATTTAGTTTATTTAATTTAATTGTAATTAATTGTAGGTAGTTTAGGTAATTAGTTTAATTATAGCGTAGTGTTAGGCGTAATTGTAACTTAGGTTAGGGTTTATTTTACAGGTACTTTTGTATTTATTTTAGCTAGGTAGTTATTAAATAGTTAATAACTATTTAATAACTATTGTACATAGTTAAAATAAATACAAAGTTGCCTGTAAAATAAAAATAAACCCTAAGATGGCTACAATGTAATTATTAATTATATTGTAGCTATCTTAGGGTTTATTTTATAGGTAAGTATTTAGTTTTAAATAGGAATAATTTATTTAATTTTAGTAATTTAATTTAGTTTTATTTAAGTTATATTTAAGTTAGGGGGGTTAGGGTTAGATTTAGATTTATGGGTTAATAAATTTAATATAGTAGCGGCGACTTTGGGGGCGGCAGATTAGGGGTTAATAAATGTAGGTAGGTGTCGGCGATGTTAGGGACGGCAGATTAGGGGTTAATAAAATTTAACTCGTTTTTGCGAGGGGGAGTGCAGCGGTTTAGGGGTTTACATTTATTAAAGTGGTGGCGATGTCCGGTCGGCAGATAAGGGGTTAAACATTTTAGTTAAGTGTTTCTGATGTGGGGGGGCATCGGTTTAGGGGTTAATAGGTAGTTTATGGGTGTTAGTGTACTTTTTAGCACTTTAGTTAAGAGTTTTATGTTACGGCGTTAGCCCATAAAACTCTAAACTACTGACTTTTAAATGCGGTAGGAGTCTTGCCAGGAGAGGGTCTACCGCTCAGCGCTCACTTTTTCAGGCGATCGTAATACCGGCGTTAGGAAAATCCCATTAAAAAGATATGATACGCAATTGACGTAAGGGGATTTGCGGTAACCTAAAATAGCGGGAAAAAAGTGAGTGGTAGACCCTCTCCTGCCTGACTCGTAATACTAGCGGGCGTTAAAAAGCAGCGTTGGGACCCCTCAATGCTGCTTTTTAAGGCTAACGCAAGACTCGTAATCTAGCCGTTTGTATCTAATTGTTCCATGTTAAAAAAAAAGTCAATCAAACTAATAAAGGAAACAGCTAGCAAGCAGCTAGATTTTTAGGTTTTGGATATTACTTTTCTTGTTAGCAATTTGCGATAACATCAAATTCACTTCTCCTGCAATGTTTTTGTTCAGTTTTCAAAAACAATATTTGAGTAAAATAAGTTTTACATTTTGATGCACATATTTTGTTTACCCAATAGATAGCCTGATGCCAAAATGTTCTAAGTTTAAGACAAGACCAAAGACAAAGTACAGGTACAGATTCGCAAATCCGGAATTCCCAAAATCCAAATTTATTCTAAAATCCAAACTTTTTCACTAATATTTTTTAAGAATAAAATGATCAAAAATGAGTTTTTTTCCCTGCCTGTAAGTCACTAAAGTATTACAAAAATGATATAAAACTACTGTGCGTTACATGAATAAGCTGTGTTATGAAATGTAAATATTGCTTAAATGACATAAGACAGTTTACACATTGGTTCCATGCCGCCTCCCAACTGTCCCATTTTAAAGATGCAAATATTCCAAAATCCAAACTATTCTGAAATCCTAATCCCAAGCATTTTGGATAAAGGGTTTTCTACCTGTATAGTGTCAGGAACATCAAAATTGCTTTCATATCGTTTTTATTATCTAGAAGCTTCCATTTCTTTAAAGGGATATGAAAGCCAAAATATTTCTGTTATGAGTCAGATAGAGCATGCACTATTAATCAACTTTCCAATATACTTTTATTATCTAATTTTCTTTTTCTCTTGCTATTCTTTTTTTTTTTTTTTTTTAAATAACTATGTAGGCTCAAGAGCAGCAAAGCACTACTGGGAGCCAGCTGCTGTTTAGTGGCTGCACATATATGCCTCTTTTCATTGGCTCACCTGATGTGTACACCTAGCTCACAGTAGTTAATTGCTGCTACTTCAACAAAAGATACCAAGGGAATAAAGCACATTAGATATTAGAATTAAATTGGAAAGTTGTTTAAAATTGCATTCTCTACCTGAATCATCAACAATTATGAGTTTCATGTCCCTTTAAAGACATTGCAGTATGTTGTGCTGTGTGTAAAAGGCTTATTGTGAGATTCTCTCATATCTACAGATATACAGGGAGTGCAGAATTATTAGGCAAATGAGTATTTTGACCACATCATCCTCTTTATGCATGTTGTCTTACTCCAAGCTGTATAGGCTCGAAAGCCTACTACCAATTAAGCATATTAGGTGATGTGCATCTCTGTAATGAGAAGGGGTGTGGTCTAATGACATCAACACCCTATATCAGGTGTGCATAATTATTAGGCAACTTCCTTTCCTTTGGCAAAATGGGTCAAAAGAAGGACTTGACAGGCTCAGAAAAGTCAAAAATAGTGAGATATCTTGCAGAGGGATGCAGCACTCTTAAAATTGCAAAGCTTCTGAAGCGTGATCATCGAACAATCAAGCGTTTCATTCAAAATAGTCAACAGGGTCGCAAGAAGCGTGTGGAAAAACCAAGACGCAAAATAACTGCCCATGAACTGAGAAAAGTCAAGCGTGCAGCTGCCAAGATGCCACTTGCCACCAGTTTGGCCATATTTCAGAGTTGCAACCTCACTGGAGTGCACAAAAGCACAAGGTGTGCAATACTCAGAGACATGGCCAAGGTAAGAAAGGCTGAAAGACGACCACCACTGAACAAGACACACAAGCTGAAACGTCAAGACTGGGCCAAGAAATATCTCAAGACTGATTTTTCTAAGGTTTTATGGACTGATGAAATGAGAGTGAGTCTTGATGGGCCAGATGGATGGGCCTGTGGCTGGATTGGTAAAGGGCAGAGAGCTCCAGTCCGACTCAGACGCCAGCAAGGTGGAGGTGGAGTACTGGTTTGGGCTGGTATCATTAAAGATGAGCTTGTGGGGCCTTTTCGGGTTGAGGAAGGAGTCAAGCTCAACTCCCAGTCCTACTGTCAGTTTCTGGAAGACACCTTCTTCAAGCAGTGGTACAGGAAGAAGTCTGCATCCTTCAAGAAAAACATGATTTTCATGCAGGACAATGCTCCATCACACGCGTCCAAGTACTCCACAGCGTGGCTGGCAAGAAAGGGTATAAAAGAAGAAAATCTAATGACATGGCCTCCTTGTTCACCTGATCTGAACCCCATTGAGAACCTGTGGTCCATCATCAAATGTGAGATTTACAAGGAGGGAAAACAGTACACCTCTCTGAACAGTGTCTGGGAGGCTGTGGTTGCTGCTGCACGCAATGTTGATGGTGAACAGATCAAAACACTGTTAGAATCCATGGATGACAGGCTTTTGAGTGTCCTTGCAAAGAAAGGTGGCTATATTGGTCACTGATTTGTTTTTGTTTTGTTTTTGAATGTCAAAAATGTATATTTGTGAATGTTGAGATGTTATATTGGTTTCACTGGTAAAAATAAATAATTGAAATGGGTATATATTTGTTTTTTGTTAAGTTGCCTAATAATTATGCACAGTAATAGTCACCTGCACACACAGATATCCCCCTAAAATAGCTATAACTAAAAACAAACTAAAAACTACTTCCAAAACTATTCAGCTTTGATATTAATGAGTTTTTTGGCTTAATTGAGAACATGGTTGTTGTTCAATAATAAAATTAATCCTCAAAAAAACAACTTGCCTAATAATTCTGCACTCCCTGTAGTGGCTGCTTTTATTTTTCTAATAACATTTATCCCTAACAGCTTTGACCATTTTTTCTTTCATGATTCAGATAGAGAATACAGTTGAATTTGCTTCTATTATAAAATTTGCTTTGTTCTGATGGCATTCTTTGTTGAAGAGATATCTAGATAGGTAGCATTCACATGTCTGGAGCACTATATGACAGGAAATAGCGCTGCCATTGAGTGCTCTTGCTACTGTATAATATTGTTGCAAAACTGCTGCCATATAGTGTTCTAGCCACTCCTGAACTTCCTGCTTTTCAACAAATCAAAACAAGAAAACAAAGAAAATTTGATAATAGAAGTAAATTGGAAAATTGTTTAAAATGGTATGCTCTATCTGAATCATGAAGGAAAAAATGTGGGGTTTTCTGTCCCTTTAAGATTTGAACGTTTTTGCATGTTACCACTATTAACCAATAGTTGTTTAATATTAAAGTTTGATCTCCTTTTCCTCTCAGACCTCAATAAATCAAAGACTTTGTTTATACCTAAACTTAAGCAAATATGGACAATGCTACTACTGATATCATTAAGGTTAATGTATAAACAGTCTCTTTTATCTTTCTGGCAGCCCTCTCTCTGTCTCTGTCTAGTCTTGTGTTTATAATGGCACTGGCAAGGCAAAGAAGCAGCAAACTTATATTTTAAACTATGACCTAATGAGGTCACGATTGGCTAAGAACAAAAGTGGAGCTTGCATGCTTATTGGCTGACACAGGAATCAATCACTTGATATGTACTTGCTGGATTGTTATTGAATAGTGTAACTGTGAAGCCTTTCTCAGATTCTGTTGAACAGTTTTAAAGTGACATAATACTCATATGCTAAATCACTTGAAACTGATGAAGTATAACTGTAAAAAGCTGACAGGAAAATATCACCTGAGCATCTCTATGTAAAAAAGAAGATATTTTACCTCACAACTTCTTCAGCTCAGCAGAGTAAGTTCTGTGTAAAAAGTTATACTCAGCTGTTGCTCAGCTGCAGGTAAAAAAAAAAAAAAAAAGAGGAAGAAATGAACAGCAGCCAATCAGCATCAGCAGTGCTGAGGTCGTGAATTCGTTTACTGTGATCTCATGAGATTTCACTTAACTCTCATGAGATTTCGTAGTAAACTTCCTTAAACTAAATAGGGAAATAAGATGAGTGTGCACGTAAGCTCACTCCATTAGCTGTCCCGGGACAGACATACTGATTTGCTGTCCTTTACAATGGGATGTGGCTACTGAGGAATTTTTGAGGTAAAATATCTTTCTTTTTTACATAGAGATGTTCAGGTGATATTTTCTAATCAGGCTCAGCTTTTTACAGCTATGCTGCATCACTTTCAAGTGTTTAAACATTTGGGTATCATAGCCCTTTAACTATGAAAGTGAATGAACAAAATATTTTGATCACATGCATTTGTTTGTTTGTAGTCTCATTAAACAGACCTCTTATTTGTTGTATTTCTGACCAATGAAAAAATAGCAAAATACAATAATTGTACCATCTCTCTGAAAATGAATGTTCATATCTAGTATTTTTTTCAGAGAAAGTTGGCAACCCTAGTGTGACTCCAGATAAAGAAAATCATAACTATTTGCAGAACACACATTACAATTAGCTAATAAATCCAGGAGAGTGCTTTGCAACCTAAAAATACAGTGAATACATTATTAATTAGATCACTCATAGGATTATTGTTTGAAAACAAGGCAGACATATGTCTTTAGCTATGACTGTTTGTCTATGTCTAAGCAAACTTCCCATATACAGGGAGTGCAGAATTATTAGGCAAATGAGTATTTTGACCACATCATCCTCTTTATGCATGTTGTCTTACTCCAAGCTGTATAGGCTCGAAAGCCTACTACCAATTAAGCATATTAGGTGATGTGCATCTCTGTAATGAGAAGGGGTGTGGTCTAATGACATCAACACCCTATATCAGGTGTGCATAATTATTAGGAAACTTCCTTTCCTTTGGCAAAATGGGTCAAAAGAAGAACTTGACAGGCTCAGAAAAGTCAAAAATAGTGAGATATCTTGCAGAGGGATGCAGCACTCTTAAAATTGCAAAGCTTCTGAAGCGTGATCATCGAACAATCAAGCTTTTCATTCAAAATAGTCAACAGGGTCGCAAGAAGCGTGTGGAAAAACCAAGGCACAAAATAACTGCCCATGAACTGAGAAAAGTCAAGCGTGCAGCTGCCAAGATGCCACTTGCCACGAGTTTGGCCATATTTCAGAGCTGCAACATCACTGGAGTGCCCAAAAGCACAAGGTGTGCAATACTCAGAGACATGGCCAAGGTAAGAAAGGCTGAAAGACGACCACCACTGAACAAGACACACAAGCTGAAACGTCAAGACTGGGCCAAGAAATATCTCAAGACTGATTTTTCTAAAGTTTTATGGACTGATGAAATGAGAGTGAGTCTTGATGGGCCAGATGGATGGGCCCATGGCTGGATTGGTAAAGGGCAGAGAGCTCCAGTCCGACTCAGACGCCAGCAAGGTGGAGGTGGAGTACTGGTTTGGGCTGGTATCATCAAAGATGAGCTTGTGGGGCCTTTTCGGGTTGAGGATGGAGTCAAGCTCAACTCCCAGTCCTACTGCCAGTTTCTGGAAGACACCTTCTTCAAGCAGTAGTACAGGAAGAAGTCTGCATCCTTCAAGAAAAACATGATTTTCATGCAGCACAATGCTCCATCACACGCGTCCAAGTACTCCACAGCGTGGCTGGCAAGAAAGGGTATAAAAGAAGAAAATCTCTGGCAAGAAAGGGTATAAAAGAAGAAAATCTAATGACATGGCCTCCTTGTTCACCTGATCTGAACCCCATTGAGAACCTGTGGTCCATCATCAAATGTGAGATTTACAAGGAGGGAAAACAGTACACCTCTCTGAACAGTGTCTGGGAGGCTGTGGTTGCTGCTGCACGCAATGTTGATGGTGAACAGATCAAAACACTGACAGAATCCATGGATGGCAGGCTTTTGAGTGTCCTTGCAAAGAAAGGTGGCTATATTGGTCACTGATTTGTTTTTGTTTTGTTTTTGAATGTCAGAAATGTATATTTGTGAATGTTGAGATGTTATATTGGTTTCACTGGTAAAAATAAATAATTGAAATGGGTATATATTTGTTTTTTGTTAAGTTGCCTAATAATTATGCACAGTAATAGTCACCTGCACACACAGATATCCCCCTAAAATAGCTATAACTAAAAACAAACTAAAAACTACTTCCAAAACTATTCAGCTTTGATATTAATGAGTTTTTTGGGTTCATTGAGAAAATGGTTGTTGTTCAATAATAAAATTAATCCTCAAAAATACAACTTGCCTAATAATATACAGGGAGTGCAGAATTATTAGGCAAGTTGTATTTTTTTCCCTCCTTGTAAATCTCACATTTGATGATGGACCACAGGTTCTCAATGGGGTTCAGATCAGGTGAACAAGGAGGCCATGTCATTAGATTTTCTTCTTTTATACCCTTTCTTGCCAGCCACGCTGTGGAGTACTTGGACGCGTGTGATGGAGCATTGTCCTGCATGAAAATCATGTTTTTCTTGAAGGATGCAGACTTCTTCCTGTACCACTGTTTGAAGAAGGTGTCTTCCAGAAACTGGCAGTAGGACTGGGAGTTGAGCTTGACTCCATCCTCAACCCGAAAAGTCCCCACAAGCTCATCTTTGATGATACCAGCCCAAACCAGTACTCCACCTCCACCTTGCTGGCGTCTGAGTCAGACTGGAGCTCTCTGCCCTTTACCAATCCAGCCACAGGCCCATCCATCTGGCCCATCAAGACTCACTCTCATTTCATCAGTCCATAAAACCTTAGAAAAATCAGTCTTGAGATATTTCTTGGCCCAGTCTTGACGTTTCAGCTTGTGTGTCTTGTTCAGTGGTGGTCGTCTTTCAGCCTTTCTTACCTTGGCCATGTCTCTGAGTATTTCACACCTTGTGCTTTTGGGCACTCCAGTGATGTTGCAACTCTGAAATATGGCCAAACTGGTGGCATGTGGCATCTTGGCAGCTGCAGGTTTGACTTTTCTCAGTTCATGGGCAGTTATTTTGCGCCTTGGCTTTTCCACACGCTTCTTGCGACCCTGTTGACTATTTTGAATGAAACGCTTGATTGTTCGATGATCACGCTTCAGAAGCTTTGCAATTTTAAGAGTGATGCATCCCTCTGCAAGATATCTCACTATTTTTGTCTTTTCTGAGCCTGTCAAGTCCTTCTTTTGACCCATTTTGCTAAAGGAAAGGAAGTTGCCTAATAATTATGCACACCTGATATAGGGTGTCGATGTCATTAGACCACACCCCTTCTCATTACAGAGATGCACATCACCTAATATGCTTAATTGGTAGTAGGCTTTTGAGCCTATACAGCTTGGAGTAAGACAACATGCATAAAGAGGATGATGTGGTCAAAATACTCATTTGCCTAATAATTCTGCACTCCCTGTACATATGGACGTCCACAGAAATATTTCAGGGGGAAATAAACAAAATGCTCCAAACATAATATTATAATATGTGTAGAAATAGAGAGCTGTTTGTTGTAAATAAGAGCTAGGCATTATATTAAAAATAGTGTTGATACGGCATCAAAAGAGTGAATAAAGTTGGTGCTTATGTTTATATAAAAAAAAGCAAAAAAAAAACCCTACCCCTTGCCCACCCACCCAGACAACCATGCATATACAGATTGATCACTCCTGGAGATTATGATATAAATAAATAAAATTAATTTTATTATTTTGAACGTCGTTTTTAATTTCTATATTAACTTGTATATTATTATATAAACATTTTTTCTGGCCTATAAAACAGTTATAAAAATTATTGTAGGTTTATAAAAGATGAAAAAGAAAGAAAATTAATTTATAAACCGAATTGGCAACCAAAATGGCAAAATAAGAACTGGATTCCGCTCACAAATTTGATTTTACTTCAAGAAAAATCTCACTAGATTTACATTTATTTAATGTATCACCCACCCAAACCACATCTCACGTACTTCTCCTGAGAAACCTCAAATGTGATAAATATGAGAAGAAAATATGAAAAGATTCACAAAGTGCGAATTTAAGTTTATAAGGAAACGTTTTGACAAAATATGTGTCTTTGATGTAATTTTTTTGATAAGTCAAGTTAGTGTTTAGTATAACAGGCTTTTAAAGAAAAGAAGATTATCTATAAAATCAACTTTAATAATGGTTTATCACCTCTCTCTTTAATAAAATTTTAAGGGTCAGATCACGATTGGAGCGCAAATGATGGATTGGGTTTTCATGATCATTTGTGCTGGTATTATTATAAGTTGAAAGTAAACTTGATCGCTTGAGCACAATCGCAATTTACGATAGAATGATTACTGCGACTTCAGAGCTCTGGGTAACTGTTTTGTGAAACAAAAGTTGCACAAAACACATCAAAAATACATTACAAAGTATATTTACAATCATACTAACAACATCTAATAAAGACACAGATACATACATATACATGTCTAAAGATGTATATGTAAGTATATATATATATTTATATATAGATGTGTTTATGTATTTATATGTGTATATACTGTATGTATTTACAGACATACTGTATATACACATAGAAACACATAAATACATATGTACACAAATATAGACATATATATAAGTGCATTAGAGCCCTTTACAATTAAGTAGATGAAAACATGAAAATTCATATTAATGCAATATTCATATTTGATAAAGTATTATACTGTGTATTTACTGTAAATATTTTACATTTCAATGTTCTGCACATAGCAGAATATGCTCTATGTATTTCTAAATAGAAATTCCTATATAAATGTGTATATAGCTATACCTATAGACAGTGAGGATAAAAATAATTTGATCCCCTGCTGACTTTGTGTGTTTGCCCACTGACAAAGAAATGATCAGTCTATAATTTTAATGATAGGTTTATTTGAACAGTGAGAGACAGAATAACAACAAAAATCCAGAAAAAATCATTTAAAAAAGTTATAAATTGATTTGCATTTTAATGAGTGAAATAAGTATTTGATCACCTATCAATCAGCAAGATTTCTAGTTCCCAGGTGTCTTTTATACAGGTAACGATCTTAGATTAGGAGCAATCTCTTAAAGGGAGTGCTCCTAATCTCAGCTTGTTACCTGTATAAAAGACACCTGTCCACAGAAGCAATCAATCAATCAGATTCCAAACTCCCCACCATGGTCAAGACCAAAGAGCTGTCTAAGGATGTCAGGGGCAAGATTGTAGACCTACACAAGGCTGGAATGGGCTACAAGACCATTGTCAAGCAGCTTGGTGAGAAAGTGACAACAGTTGGTGCGATTATTCGCAAATGGAAGAAACAAAATAACTGTCAATCTCCCTCTTTTTGGGGCTTCATGCAAGATCTTACCTCGTGTTTTTCTGCTAAAGGGACAGGACAACTTCACCGCATCAAAGGGACGATGGACGGGGCTATGTTTCGTCAAATCTTGGGTGAGAACCTCCTTCCCTCAGCCAGGGCATTGAAATGGGTCATGGATGGGTACTCCAGCATGACAATGACCCAAAACACATGGCCAAGGCAACAAAGGAGTGGCTCAAGAAGAAGCACATTAAGGTCCTGGAGTGGCCTAGCCAGTCTCCAGACCTTAATCCCATAGAAAATCTGTGGAGGGAGCTGAAGGTACGAGTTGCCAAATGTCAGCCTTGAAACCTTAATGACTTGGAGAGGATCTGCAAAGAAGAGTGGGAAAAATCCCTCCTGAGATGTGTGCAAACCTGGTGGCCAACTACAAGAAACATCTGACCTCTGGGATTTCCAACAAGGGTTTTGCCACCAAGGGGACAATTTATCAATGTCTGTCCGACATGATATGCTGAAGCATATCATGTCCGACACACATCACTGAATGCCGACAGCATACGCTGTCGGCATTTAACATTGCACAAGCAGTTCACCAGAACTGCTTGTGCAATGCTGCCCACCACAGATTCATGGCCAATCGGCCGCTAGCAGGGGATGTCAATCAGCCCAATCTTATAGGATCGGGCGGATTGCAGACCGCAGCCTCAGAGGCAGCGGATCAGTTATGGAGCAGCGGTCTTTAGGCTGCTGCTTTATAACTGCTGTTTCCGGCGAGCCTGAAGGCTCACACTGAAGCAGGGCTTGATAATTCGGCCCCCAAGTATTAAGTCATGTTTTGCAAAGGGGTCAAATACTTATTTCACTCATTAAAATGCAAATCAATTTATAACTTTTATTAAATGCATTTTTCTGGATTTTTTGTTGCTATTCTGTCTTTCACTGTTCAAATAAACCTACCATTAAAAATATAGACTGATCATTTCTTTGTCAGTAGGCATACATACAAAATCAGCAGGGGATCAAAAAAATGTTCCCCTCACTGTATAATTATATATATATATATATATATATATATATATATATATATATATATATATATATATATATATACACAGTATATAAATATATAGGTATAGAGTATAGACATATATTGTGCAAAAATGCCATCAGATATATGTAGAAATATGTAAAGAACATTGGAATGGAAAATATAAATATTTCATGTCAGGTTAGCACACATGAGAAAATGCATTCAGTTTAGCGCACTTGAGAATATGCGTTGGGTTTAGCGCACTTTAGAATATGCGTTCGGGTTAGCGCACTTGAGAATATGCGTTCGAGTTAGCGCACATTAGAACATGACTTTAAGATAGCGTGCAAGTAGGGTGTTAGTTTTTTTCCCACTTTTTATGGTCCATTGACCCTATACTCATATTGTGCTATAAGTAAGCTCTTTGCGTGCTTCAGGTTAGCTCGAGAGTGATAACTTTTTACTTTCAACTTGTAATACAAGTACAACCCGACACGAAAGAGCTAAATAGTCCTTCACTCATAATCTGGCCCTAATTATTTAATATTATTGATATCACTTTATAATTTGTGCAATAATTAAAGTAGTAGTTTAATTACTTTTATAGTTAAAAAGGACATGGAACACAAAATGTTTATGTTTCAGATGGAGCATCCAATGTAACACAACTTTCCAAATTACCTTTATTATCTAATTTACTTTATTCTCTTGGTATTCTTCTTTGAAAAGCATACTTACGTGGGCTCAGGAGCAACAATCCACTACTTGGAGCTAGCTGCTGATTGGTGGCTACATATATATGCTCCTTGTCATTGGCTCACCTGATACCAAGAGAATGAAGCACATTTTTATAATGGAAGCAAACTGAAAATTTGTTTAACATTGTATGTTCTGTCTAGACTTTCAAAATTTGACAAAATTTGACTTTCATGTCCCTTTATAAAGCAATTTACAGCAATCATAAATTAGCATTCTGATAACTATATTTAAATGGACATTTAAACTTGTTAATTATAAAATCAGTCAAATAATTAATTGCACCCATAATGAAGTGGTAATAATGTTTTCAACTGTCCCTTTAATGTTTGCACCAAATTCATTATTTAAATCATGCATAAATCAAAAAATGGTGATGTTTATTAACATGTGAACTGGGCATAAACCAGAAAAAAAGCATAGCAAAGATCCAAGAAGTGACACTCAAAATTATCATCCATTTGCTTTCAATAGGTTCAAGGAGAAAAACAAAATAGTTAGCAAACCAGGGCAGAGATGTTATGGTCCAGGTAGTCTGAGAGAGATGTGGGGTGGCATGGAGGGGACATTTGGGGGAATGACCAGGTGCTTTAAAATACAATCTTGCAGGATTATAATTAAACAGTGTGAACCCATGGCATATTCATGGTAGATAATCTATTGTGATAGAGAGCAATGCTGAGCTTTCAAACTTGAACCATGCAAAATGTGGAATGGTTGGAAGACCAACTGTCTTTGTTTAGACTTTAATGTTGGAGGTGTGGATATCTGTAGAAATGTTTCATGGGGGGAGGGTCAAAAAATACATTTTATGGAGGGGCATTAGCCTCCATCTTGCACACTACTCAAGTTCTAGTGTCAGCTCTGCCAGCTCACCCTTTCATACTTCTAAAGTTGATAATACCCAAAATATTTTGTCATAACCAGGGGCAGACTGAGACCAATGAGGACAAAAATTAGGGAGAGCCCCGCCTCACTTCCCCCAACTGCCCCTACCTCATCCCACCACCTCCCTGCCATGAGCCCTTCAAAATCCCCGACCTTCAGGGACAGGGACTCCAATCTCAAGGGACAGAGTTTCTAACCTCCAGGGCCAGACTCCACAATCCAGGGACCCCTACCCTCCAAGGCAAGACCCAACACTCCAGGGCTCACAAAGCAACAGCTGCTCCATCCAGGTACAGGGTCCCCTGTACAGGCTATTGCTAGGGCCTCCCACTCTGCCCAACCTTAACTTCTAAATTACTACTGCTCTAGCTATTGATCATCTGCCGCTTGCCCCGCTCACTAACAACTAGCATAACTAATCTTTGAATGGGGGGGAGTGTAGTTACTCACTGCACGTAGGTCCCATACTAAACTGTTCTGCCTGCTGTGGCCCATTCAATCACTAGCTCAGTTTAGCTGTCACCAATGGATAAGCTCATTTAACGATCTGTGATTCTGAACACACCAGAAGCCTTGGTGACACCACTGCTGGGCCTCTATCTGCCGGGCCCTTTGACATTTCCTATTTGCCTATCTACTCAGTCTGCCCCTGGTGATAACCAATTATCTATGTGCCAATGGAGAAAAAAAATATGTTTAATAATACAATTATCATTGTTGTTAAAGGAACATGAAACCCAAATTTTTTATTTTATGATTCTGACAGAGCATACAATTTATATTTCCAATTTACTTCTATTTCCCAATTTGCTTTGTTCTCTTGGTATCCTTTGTTGAAAATACAGAGGTAGGCTCATAAGCTAAAAGCTAGCTGCTGATTGGTGGCTGCACATTTATGTCTGTTGTCATTGGCTTACAGATGTGTTTAGCTAACTCCCAGTAGGGCATTGCTGCTCCTTCAATAAAGGATACTAAGAAAATGAAGCGAAATTGATAATAGAAGTAAATTGGAATGTTGTTTAGAATTGTATTCCCTATCTGAATCATTAAAGATACATTTTGGGTTTCATTTTCCTTTAATGTTTATACCAATAAGTATTCACAAATCACTTACCCAGTTAGTGACTAGTACTCTCGGTACAAGATCATTTATATCAACACTTCACTTTCTTTGAAAAGCACCTCCCTTGTGTACGTGTGATTAGTTTGACATGAAGCGTATCATAAAGTTATTGAACATGAAATACTGGATATAAAAATAATGGAGACAGGCAGATTATTGAACACTCTGCAACTAATTAAACGTAAGTTCCTTTATATATTTTTTGTTTTTAGTACTCAAGAGAAGCTTACAAGCCCAGACAAATTGCAGAAATCAGCAATATTTGAAATAGTTTTGAACGTTCACATTATTTACCTTGATGCTTCCTACACTCAACACCACAACATATTAGTTCCAGTAGATTTTAGCGTCTATGCCTTGCCACAATTTCCTGTTTCTGAGCTTACTATTTGCAAATAGCTGGAGTCATGCAAACATTCAAATATTGCCCTACCTTTCAGAAAGCGTTGTGATCAAATTTAATAAAAGTGAAAGCAGATTCTCTTGCATGACCCCACCTTATATTCAAATACTAAGAAAAACAGATTTTATTCCCTTTGAGCTTTGTTTTTATTATGAAGTATAAATCAATTTGCTCTACTTTTTTTACAGTTAATAATTGTGTAACCAATAAAGGGCCAGATACAAGTGGAGCCTTATTTAAAGGGACACTGAACCCAAAACAAATTATTTTGTGATTCAGATAGAGCATGAAATTTTAAGCAACTTTCTAATTTACTCCTATTATCACATTTTCTTCATTCTCCTGGTATCTTTATTTGAAATGCAAGAATGTAAGTTTAGATGCCGGCCCATTTTTGGTGAACAACCTGGGTTGTTTTTGCTGATTGGTGGATAAATTCATCCACCAATAAAAAAGTGCTGTCCAGAGTACAGAACCAAAAAAAAAAAAAAAAAAAAAAAAAAGCTTAGATGCATTCTTTTTCAAATAAAGATAGCAAGAGAACAAATAAAAACAAATTGATTGAGTAAATTTGAAATGTGCTTAAAATTGCATGCTCTATATGAATCACGAAATAAAAAATTTGGGTTCAGTGTCCCTTTAACACTCCCGCTCAAGCGTTAACTGCGTTAGAAGTAAGCTATTTGCACGCGTCAGGAGGCGCTCATATTGGAAGTTGAAAGTAAACAGTTTTTTGCATTCATAAAAAGCCGAACTTAGAATATTGTGTGTGCGATAACGTATTCCCACGTAGAAGCGAATGGAGCAAAAAAAACAACACCCTACTTGCGCACAAAAATGATCGCATATTCTCAAGTGTGCTAACCCGACATGAAAATGGCAATATGTCAAATTCCAATGTTCTTCACATAGCAGAAGATGATCTATTTATTCATAAATATATATTTATATATGTTGTATAGCGTGTAAGGGCCTGCCCTCCAGTCCTCAGATACTGGGAAACATCCACCAGGGTCAGAGATAAACAGAGTCCTGCATATAACACAGCACTCACTGGATATGTAGTAAAACTTAGCTTTTATTGTAGAGTTTCAAAAGGTAAAAACTCCCATAATAATATATATATGATGTTTTTGGCACCAATATTTATATACCTCTATATATATATAGATGATTACATAATGGTATAGATATGTATATATATATATATATATATATATATATATATATATATATATATATATATATATATAGGAATATCTATTTAAAAATACATATTCTGCTATGTGCAGAACATAAGGAATGGGAAATATTTACAGTAAATAAATAGTGCATAAATATGTTTTTACATGTTTTCATCTACTTAACTGCAAAGGGCTCCAATGCACTTCTATATATGTCTTTATGTGTGTACATATGTATTTATGTGTTTATATGTGTATATATGTCTGTAAACACATATAAGCACATATAAATACATATGAGCACTTTTTGGTGCAATACTGTACTTTGTAATGTACCTTTTATGTTTTTTTCTGACTCTTTTTTGTTTCCAACCAGAGCTCTGAGGTCGCTCTATACAGACGTGTGTTAAAGGGACAGTCTACCCCGGAGTTTTTATTGTTTAAAAATATAGATAATCCCTTTATTACCCATTCCCCAGTTTTGTATAATCAACATTGTTATATTAATACACCTTTTACCTTGTATCTCTGCAGACTGTCCCCTTATTTCAGTTCTTCTGACAGACATATTTTAGCCAATCAGTGCTGACTCTTAAATAACACCACGGAGTAAGCACAATGTTATCTATATGGCACACATGAACTAGCAGTGTCTGTCAAAATGCACTGAGACAAGAGGCAGTTCAACGGTTTAGAAATTAGAATATGAACCTACCTAGGTTTAGCTTTTCACTAAGAATAAAAATTAAGCAAAGCAAATTTGATGATAAAAGTAAATTGTAAAGTTGTTTAAAATTTTAATTTTGACTAGACTGTCCCTTTAACTTCAAATGTGCTTGAGCAATCGCATTTACTTTCGACTTGTAATACTAATGAAAAACCTGATGCGCACAAAACACCCGCGATAAACCCCTGTTCGCTCTCACGTGACTGTTAGCACGCCTCTCGTAATCTAGTCCAAAATAGGAATAAAAAAATAAAAAAACTGTATAAGACTCACATTGTCAATCATTATGACATTTGCTAGGTTTAATCTGTTTCCATTTACTTGTTATTCCAGCTGCAGAGTATAAAATGCATGAGAAATAGTTTTTTTAGGTTTCCTTTAGCATATGAAATAGCTAGTTTTGTTCTTTGAAACCACAACTCATTAAAATGAGTTGAGCTTGCGGGGAAATAAGATCTCCTTATTTATCACTTTCTTTACACACACATGCTTCTTTATATTATCTCTGTATGTATGCCAAAACATTTGGCCTGGATATTCAATATCAATGTTGATATATTGTAAAAAAGTGAGTGGACCCGCAAAGTGCCAACAAGTGGTGATGTGTCTCCCATAGCAAATAATAGGGATCGCGGCTTCTGCAAAACTCTGCCAACGTTGCCACTTGTTACCACATTCATTGTGCGGGGGGCCATATTTGAAGTGTTGCTACACAACAGTGTGCTCACTGAAACAAACATGGTTTCTGTATAGAAACACTTTAAATAATGCCTGTGTGACTGTACTGTAAGTACATATAAACTACCTGCCTCACACTGTAAAGTCTTGCCACTGAAAAGCACTATACACTTAACCTGTGCATCAGAGATTGGAATATATCGCACTAATCTAAAATGTAGGGTTTTTTTGCTTGCTCATTTTATTATTTTAAACATAAATATATCATTTAAAATATATATTTATTTTTAAAATAATAAAATGAACAAGCAAAAATAACTACATTTTAAATTATACACAATATAATATGCTTTATACATTACAATGCATATCATTTTAACATTGTATATAAATGCAATGCTGCACTAAACGATTAACCCTTATTAACCATCACCCCCATCGCAACCTACACTATTATCTATAGATAGATAGATAGATGTTAGACAGATAGATAAATGGAAGATAGATAGATAGATAGATAGATAGATAGATAGATGTGTCTCCAAGAACTATATATAGATTGTGCACACTGTCAAATGTAGAGTTGCCCCAATTAATAAAATAGTGGTAAAGATTGACTAATGAAATTAGAAATAATGCATCTATATCTGTCTAGATAGATAGATAGATAGATAGATAGATAGATAGATAGATAGATAGATAGATAGATAGATAGATTGATGATATATAGATAGATAGAGCATATAATTTAAATAATACCTTTTAGATAAATATTTAGAAATAGATTTATCTTAAAAATTATGTACAGCTGATATCAAAGTTTCAAATTGTAACTAATACATTTGATTATTTTTCCTTAGAAAGTGAAAATAGTTGTTTAAAGATCTAAAGTTATTGGGTGGTGTTGTGTTAGCCACAGATAAGACAGGAACAAGTACTTTTGTGGTTAACAAAAATGAATATGCGAAGGTAATGATTTTATTAGTGTTAGTATCAAAAATGCTGCTTCAATGAAAAGCATAGAGTAATAAATCCTCGGTGTGAAAACCACGTGCGGTTTGATAAACAACAGACTCGATTTAATTAGGGCCTATTGGTACAGAAAGAAAGGCTTTCATCAGGTATTGGAAATTGCTGATTTAAATGTTTAACCAAAACTCAGCCTTATTCAACCAATAATGCTTCATCAGGTAATTGTTGATTTAAAGGGACAGTCTACACCAGAATTTGTATTGTTTAAAAAGATAGATAATCCCTTTATTACCCATTCCCCAGTTTTGCACAACCAACACTGTTATATTAATACACTTTTTACCTCTGTGATTACCTTGTATCTAAAGCCTCTGCAGACTTTTGATAGATATTTAGCCAATCAGTGCTGACTCATAAATAACTCCACAGGAGTGAGCACATAGTTATTTCTAGGACACACATGAACTAGCAGTGTCTAACTGTAAAAAAAAAATGCATTGAGATAAGAGGTGGCCTTCAACAGCTTAGAAATGACTTAGGTTTAGCTTTCCACAAAGAATACCAAGAGAACAAAGCAAATTTGATGATAAAAGTAAATTGGAAAGTTGTTAAAATCGCATGCCCTATTGGAATCATAAAAGTTTAATTTTGCCTAGATTTTCCCTTTAAATGTTTAACCGAAGCATTGCCTTGCTCAAACAATAACGCTTCATCAGGTATTACAAAATTTGTTGGTTTAGATGTTAGGCAAAATAATTTTAACACGCCCAACACATGTATAGTCACCCTATATTTTCAGTGGAATTGCACATTTATTACTCTTATGTTACAAGTTACTGGATAAGTTTCGCTTTTGCGGGCAATTTTATTTAAAGGGTCAGTCTAGTTAAAATTAAACTTTCATGATTCAGATATGGCATGTGATTTTAAACAACTTTCCAATTCACTTTTATCATCAAATGTGCTTTGTTCTCTTGATATTATTAGTTGAAAGCTACACCTAGGTAGGCTCATATGCCTTGAAGGCTGCCTCTTATCTCAATGCATTTGACAGTTGTTCACAGCTATATATATATACTCACACCTGTGAAGTTACTTACGAGAGGGCACTGATTGGCTAAAATGCAAGTCTGTCAAAAGAACTGAGATAAAGGTGAAGTCTGCAGAGGCTTAGATTCAAGGTAATCACAGAGGTAAAAAGTTAATTAATATAACTGTGTTGGTTATGCAAAATTAGGGAATGGGTAATAAAGGGATTATCAATCTTTTTAATCAATAAAAATTATGGAGTAGACTATCCCTTTAATGCTTTTGAAAACCTGGTATTCATTTTCTTGCTTATTATTTTGCATGTTGTCCTTTATCTGCTTTGTGTATTCATGCTATCTGACATTAATAATTTTAGTGCAGTCCCTCATAGAAATTGAAAATCTGAGGGAAATTACACACTCATGCTAATCTGACACGAGAAATGTCACCACGAGTAACGTAACCACTTGCGCAATATATTGAGAGCTAGCAGTCTTAACGCTGCCTACTGCTTCAATTGTTTGCAATCCACTTGTAATCCAGTTTGATATGTAGCTGCCATATAGTGTACAAGACACATATCCACTTCTGAGCCTACCTGAGTATGCCTCATGGAAAGGACCTACGTTTTATAAATGCTGCACATAAAGAGGTCTATTTTATAAAAAAAATTAAATTATTGTTTTAAAATTGTACACTGCATCTGAACCATAAAAATTTAGATTTGACTTTCACGTCCCTTTAAGTTTTGGAATTTTGACATTAACAAGGTTTTTTTTATTACTCTCTAATTGTGCAATTGAGCTGTTATTTGATCGTGCGGATTTGTGAATAAATTATCACACCAATTAGCTGTATACAAGGAAATGTATCAAGTAGTGGGTTGTTTGCTATACTGAGGAGATGAACACAAGATTAAAGCATAAAAAGCCCTCTAAAATAAAGGTGCTAAATTATTTTAATTTTTTCGTTTTCAGAGAAAGTCTGAAACATTGAATTTCATATTTAATTATGTGAAGCAAACCAACTCTTACATTTACTGTCATTACTGGTTTTGCCTGTAACTTAAAGGGAGATATAACCCCCAATTTGTCTTTCACGATTCACATAGAGATGCCTATTTATCATATGTCTGTCGGACCCCATCCGAGAGTGCGGATCAGGTCCGACAGACATCGCTGAATGCGGAGAGCAATACGCTCTCCGTATTTAGCATTGAACCAGCAGAGCTGCCGGTGCAACGACGCATCCTACAGATTCGCCAGCAGGGGGGTGTCACTCAACCCGATCGTACTCGATCGGGTTGAATTCCAGTGATTCCTGTCCGCCTCAACAAAGCAGGCGGACAGGTTATGGAGCAGCGGTCTTTAGACCGCTGCTTTATAACTGGTGTTTTTGGTGAGCCTGCAGGCTCGCCAGAAACACGGGGCCTCAAGCTCCATTCGAAGCTTGATAGATAGGCCCCAGAGCCTACACTTTTAAACAACTTCCAATTTGCTTCTATTATCAAAAATTCTTTGTTTTCTTATTATTCTTTGTTAAAAAGCAAGACGGTAACCCCTTTAATCCTTTAGTAGCAATGTCCAAAAGATGCTTACATTTAGGTATAAGCAAAGAGGTCTTTGATTTTCTTCTCATACCTCCAAATTTTTTAGTTGGATGTTCTTCTAAAGTTATTGAGGTTTAGAAGGAAAAAGGGATAAAACATATGAAACTATTGGTTAATAGTGGTAACATGAAAAGCTTTCAAATCTTAAAGGGACATAAAACCCATATTTTTTTTCTTTCATGATTCAGATAGAACATATAGATTTAAACAATTTTCCAATTTACTTTTATTATCAAATTTTCTATGTTTTCTTGTAATCATTTGTTGAAAAACAGTACTATACGGCAGCAGTTTTGCAACAATGTAATAGATTAGAAATAACACTAGTTGGCAGCACTATTTCCTGTCATGTAGTCCTCTCGATATGTGCACACTACCTATCTAGATATCTATCCAATAAAGAATAACTTGAGAACAAAGCAAATTTGATAATAGAAGTGAATTTAAATTTTTTTTTTTAAATTGTATTCTCGATCTGAATCATAAAATAAATATTTGGGGTTTCATGTCCCTTTAACTCTGGAGGGGGGGGGGACAGTAAGAAAATATTGTGCTACCACTATTCTTGATGCTTCAGGGAGTTAACTGTTTAGTGGCTTGAATAACAATGTTACAGTTAGCAACATGTGCATGACTGTGTCAGTGGAGACTTCATTTGTGTCATACAAGTCACTAATGTCTCTCTGAGAAGGTGTGATTTTGAATGCTGGTGCACGGGGCACTCAAAGCATATGTGTGTATGCTGTTGAACATTTTTGCTAAAGGAAGAATATTGGAAAATGTTTCTAGTTAAAACTGAAATGCACCCATGCACATTTACATTTTGATATTTCAATCCCTTTAATTAAAAAAAAATCTAGATCATTGATTATTTAGTTCCACAGTGAGTAATAGAAAAAGGGTTTGCTCTAATGAATTAGACTATGTCATTTTTTCCTCTACCACATCCCTTTAATGTCCCTAAATGTTTTTTTTTTTATTACATTCATGTGTAACTGTTTTTTTCTAGATTGAGGGTCTCTGAGGGTAAAGCTAAGTCATCTTTTTATGTATTCATTTTCTACTTTTGTCAGTTATAGAAACAACAAAGTGAACCCACCAAAATGAGGTCTCATGCCTTCTACCTGTTCCCAACTGAAGTTAAAGCTATGTGGCAGTTTCTTCACCACATTGCTATATATAGAAGCCTGTAACTGTGGCTTTCTATCTTTTTATGTATAATCAACACACCTTAACCCCCAAAAACTTTTTCCTCTCACCGCCCACATCAACGGTCACATGTCACAACAGCGACACATTTTCCATAAGTGAAAATGTGCCACACATCTATTTATTGCTGAGTTTTGTATTACAGGGGCATATTTGTGCAATGTGGAAATGGTATCTCAGCTAAGCACATGATAAAACGCAGATAAGGGCTTCATTGGGAACAGCAATACATTATCCTGTGGTCTACAGCACTTTCTCTGTTGAAAAAAAAAAAAGATTTATATTTAATTGATAAGTAAACAAGACATGTAAAAAAAAAAAATCTACATATGACTTTAACTGAACAAGTGTAAGGAAACATTTTGAAACATAGTATGAGATGCATTTCTTAAAGGTATATGAAACGGTGAATATAAAAATAGCAGATTGTGTTACAAAAGAGGTAACAACCTATTTTCTTGCAAAATGAGCACTTAGAAATTCTCAGTGTAGCACCTACAGCCTACAGCTAGATAAGCAAGCAGACATTACAGAACCTAAGTTCTACTGTCATATGAACTTTGCAGCATAAGTCCTTTACTGATCATGCGCTAAAAAAACCTATTAGAGCTATTTTATGGTGTCTCCTAGCAACACTTCAAAGGAAAAAACTATTCATTTGTCTTTCTGTAGAGACCCCAGCCAGCTTCAGGGGCTATGACAGGAAGTAATGGACATTGCACAATGAAGTTAAAAAAGGAATTAAAAGTAAAATAATTTTAAAATGATGAATAATACTTATTGCAGTGATTTCTAATAAGTATATCCCGCTGCAGATTGTTTTATATACCTTTAAAGAAGAGTTACATTCAAAATGTAATTCCCCAACATTTTTTAACTACACCTACTTGAAAAAAACAAACACCTTTCAATATACTTTTAATATTACTAGTATTTCCAGATTCTATAGAATTGTGACCCCTGATCTTCTCATGCGTTGCATTGTGATTGGTTAGTCAAAGCAGGATCCAATGTATATCTCACCCTTATTGGGCATAGAAGAAAGAAAACAGCACTCAAGTAATATGTTCAATCAATAGCACTTTTATTTTTGTGCTCATGCTACATATTGATATATTAGCACTCAAGTGAAAGTTCTGCGTGAGCTAATATCTGCATATCGGATAGCAAGGGGGGCTTAAATCCTTCACATTAATAGACTTCTATAAGGGCGCATTGAAAAACTCATTTTGGCTGTCACTCAAGCTCTAAGCCAAAGGTGCCCTAAGTGGAAAGTCACAAAATAAATATCTGAAAGAACGCACCAACTACATTTAAAGAAAATGAAAAAATTCCTTTAAATTACCTTTGGGGAATAAATCCTTTCCTCTAGCACGCTGGAGAGCAGCGCTAATTTTCTTTGTGTACATCAGAAATTACATTTTCTACTTTTAATTTAATTTAGGAGATTTCATATTTGGTCTAAACATTTTTAAAATGCATTAGTATCTTGTTTGCTGCATTTGTTTTTTTACTAGCCAAACTCCACCAACCATTTGCTTAATTTGGAGTAGCCAACAACAAGGCGACACGTCATTGTCATAATGTTACTGTAGATTGCATTGTTTTTTTTAGCTGTTATCTGTTTATACCAGTTAGTTAAAGAAATGTAGAAGGGTTAGCCTTGAGAAGTCTGCAGGGTCTGTTCCCAGTTTGAGAATTAAATTTAAAGGACCAGTAAAGGGATATTAAACACAAAAAATTTATTTTGTTATTCAGACAGAACATAGCATTTTAAAAAAAGTTTCCAACTTACTTCTATTATCAAATTCATTTGTTCCTATGATTTTCTGTGTTGAAGAGAGACCTCGGTAGGCATCTTGAGCACTCAATGGTAGGAAATAGTGCTGCCATCTACTGCTCCTGCAAATAAATAACTTTTTTACAAACTGCTGCCATATAGCGCTCCCAAAATGGGTTGGCTCCTGGACTTATATCCCTGTTTTTTAACAAAAGAAACCAAGAGAACAAAGAAAATTGTTAAAAGAAGTAAATTAGAAAGTGTTTTTAAATCTCATGCCCTATCTTAATCATGAAAGAAAAATGTTGGGTTTCATATCCCTTTAAATAAAGTAGAATTGCATAATCAACAAGTGCATAATGGGAAAAAAAACACAATGCTAAAGCCTTACACTAAATTGTATATCAGCAGTAGATCGTTTCTGACAAATTTCAAAGTTTATTTCAATGTTCTGGTCCCCTGTATCATGTGACAGCAATCAGCCAATCACAGACTCCTATATGCATACATTGTGAACGTTTGCACATGCTCAGTAGTAGCTGGTGCCTCAGAAAGTGTGCTTATAACTAGACTGTACACAATTTGATAATTGAAGTAAATTAGAGAGTTGCTTAAAATTGTGTGCTCTATCTGAATCATAAAAGTTTATAACATCCGTTTAAATTAAATTAATTATAGGCCAAGAAGGTAAAATAAATAATGAAAGTAAATTGAAAAGGTTTTTTTATGTGTGGCCTCAGCAACCCCCATTAACACAGTTTTATGTCCAAGTGAGATTACAGATCAGAGACATAGCAGGAAAATATAGGGCCTTAAAGGGGGCAGATAATAATAGCACTGGGCCTGGCTATCACATTTATATGGCAGCCAGAAGCAATTTTATCAGTAACAACAGGGTTCTAGGTGGGCTGTAGATGGTGTATAAACCAGCACCACTCTTATTGTAATTTTTGCGACATTTACTTAAAAAAAAACACATCTACAGTTTACATTTAAGTGTTTACAAGGACCTATCACACAGATAAAGTCCAGCTACGCAGTGCACTAAACTCTATGTCACAAAAATAAAGCCACAAAAATAAAATGATTTTTTTTCGCTTGGAGCTCTCTTTCTGTGATAGAGTCACAGTACCAGTGTTACTTCCCAGTAAAAATATAATGCAACTTCCCCCTGAGATATAATTCCTCATACTAAGACACTAGCCACCCTAGGTCCCAGTATCCTCAACTGAAATCCTTCCCACAATGTCCAATCCGTTGGTCTCCAGTTCGTATGTGTACGAGCATATTTACAAGAATGCAATCTTAAATGAAAAATGGTGATCAAAGACAATATACCTTGGGGCCCTGACTAATAAATAGCCAAAGGGAGAAATAATAGAACGTGATATCTAGTTAGGATTCATTGAGTTCTCTTTTGGGCTAGTTTGAACCTGTCAATGCACCTGCTTTGGTCTCAAGACCAATATGTTTACCTAAGACAAAGACTAAGGTAAATATTACATTGTCATTTGCTCACTCAGTATACACAAGGGTAGTTATCACTCAAGCAGTAATAATTTTTCAAAGAGTCAATAAAATATTTTTGCAAAAAACAAGTATATTCCAAAAATGGCATCTGAAAAGCACTACAATTGGAGGATTTAAAAAGTAAATGTTGGTACCAAAATGTAGCCTTTCTTGTCAGCCAATGGCTGTTTAGTAGCTTTTTTTTCCGTTTTTTTTTATACCCTGCAAACCAGACATTACAGCCAATCAAAAGCTACACCGCTTGCTCTGCAATATAACAATGAGTTCCAGTTGCCTTTTATATTCTAATTGGTACACAACCAGGTTGCAAGGATTAAAAAAATAAACCCATTGCTTCAGTGCCGTATTTAGGTTTTGTGCTGCCCTAGGCACTCACAATTCTGCTGCCCCTCCCCCTGAAACCCCCCCCCCTCAAAGGTTTTAGGCCTTTTTTCCCCTTAATATTTATTTGGGTCAGTGTGTGAAATGTTTTTGTTTGTTTTTTTCATAACAATTCAAAAGAAAATGGGCTAGAAAAACTATTGCATACAGGTGGGTTGAATTGAATGCATCTCATAAAATTTTCTCTCTGAGAGAAGGGAGAGAAAAGAAGGGGAGGGGAGAAAAAGGAAAGGAAAGGAAAGGAAAAAATGCCGGAGGCTCTAAATGAAGCAACGGTTTAAAGGAGCACTGCCTGTGAAGAGCGACCTTAATCAGCACACCTGCCTTTTCCTTTCTGTAAAAGCCTGCACTTTATCGCTCACTGTACTATGTGCTGGCTTTTAGAGAGAGGATAGGGCAGATGTGCTGCCCCTCCCAAATCTGCTGCCCTAGGCACCGGCCTTGTTGGCCTAGGCCATAATACGCCCCTGCATTGCTTGGCAGCTATTAAATCAAGTTATAAAGCTAACACTGTACGTCAAATAAGGATGCAGATGCACCCTGGCAGCAATAATGCTCATTTGAATGCAATTAGCAACATACCATAATAAGATAAAATTACAATTTAGGTATCTTTTGTCCTAAACATTGATTAAACAGAGTATCTATACAAATTATATCCCATTACATTTTGCAATCATATTATTTACCTAGACCAACCTCCAAAGCATTTAACCCTAGACATGTCATATGCCCTTGATGTAGATAAGTCATATGACTTCTGTTCCCCCACTACACATAATATACAAATGAGCACAGATAGTCCCTGATGATCAAAACATCATCAAGTGGCGATACATATTGAAAAGGGATCAGTCGCGGCTTAAATCAGAGAGGCATTTTACTATACATCTCAGTGGGTGGCAGAGCCGGCTCAAGATATTGTGCTGCCTGGGTCCGATAATGCAATGACGCCCCCCCCCAGTAGTAACATTACTGATTAACATTTCAACCTTCTCGTCTGGCCACTGACATTAATAAGCCTGCCTACCTGCGTGCAACCAATGCTTATGCACAATTGCTCAATAAGTGAGAAGGTAGTTAGGGAAGAGATGCACTTGTCCCACCTTGAATATTGCCCCTGACCGGTTCTGTGTCTTTGTGAATGATGAGGTTATGCTGCTGGGAGCCTGAGACTTCTCCCACGGAGACAAATTACAGGAGTGGTCTGGGTCTGACAGTGACTGACTCAATCACTGAAGTGCTGCCACTTGTCAAGTGCTCCCTGGGTCCTTTGGACCCACTTGGTCCCATGGTTGAGCCGGCCCTGGTGGGTGGCGATACATTGAAAGTGTAATGTAAATGATCCATTTACACAGTATTGTATAGCAATACAATTTACATGTGTCAACCGAAACGCAACCCTTTTTGTTACAATAAAATAGTGAAACTAGAACATCTATAATACACCTATAGAAGCTGGGTTTTTTGGGGTATAATATTATACATTCATATATAATGTTTCATTCATAAGTATTTTATTGTATAATGCTATAATATGTATTTTGAGTATTGTTGTGATTTTAAAAATTGTGTATTTTGCTATTGGTATTTTTATTTCTTGTTTTAGGAAGAATATTTTGTGGTCGTGATATTAATATTTCATATAAGACAGTAGCTGTGACTTTCTAGTTTTACTTATTTATTGCCGATATAAGTTCTCACTGTTCTGAACGTGTTATAATATTGCGACCTCACAGTAACAAATGTGTTCTATGTTAATAAAAACACTTGTGCGAAGTTGGCACCCTATGTAATTAAATCATGAAAAAATATACCTTTTGTTTGTGCTGACGTGTGCTGTAAAAAGGAACATTTATGCCAATGTTGTTTCTGAGATATTGCACTTTATATTTTAGCTCATTTGACATCAATCTACGCCCACTTTCCACCCAGGGTAATTAAAGGGACATGAAACCCAATTTTTTTCTTTCATGATTTAGGTAGAACATACAATTTTAAACTACTTTCCAGTTTACTTCCATTATTTAATTTCCTTCATTCTGTTTGCATAATTTGTTGAAGGAGCAGCAATGCACTACTGGTTTCTAACTGAACACATTGGTGAGCCAATAAGAATTGGTCTATCTATATGCAGCTACCAATCAGCAGCTAGAACCTAGGTTCTTTGCTGCTCCTGAGCTTTCCTAGATAAACCTTTCAGCAAAGGATAACAAAAGAAGGAAGCAAATTAAATAATAAAAGTAATTTGGAAAGTTATTTAAAATTGTATTTTCTATCTAAATCATGAAAGTCTTATTATGACTTTACTGTCCCTTTAAATTGTAAAAAATATACCATTCCTTTGTGTTACATTTGTGCTGATTTGTGCTGCAAAAACATTTTTTTTTGCCGGTTTCATTTCAGTGATATTGCACATTATATTTTAGCCCATGGGACCTAAGTTTACACCCACTTTCCACCCCATGTAATCAAATTGTAAAAACATAAAATATATATATACCATTAGTTTGTGCTACATTTGTACTGACCTCAATCTCCGCCTATTTTTCACCCATTATGATTAAATCGTATAAAAAATTATACCAACCATTTGTGTTTGTCCTGAACATTTGACCCTGGTTGGTTTTGGAGATATTACACATTATATTTCACGTGACCTCAGTCTTTGCCCACTTTCCACCCCATATAATTAAATCATAAAAATAAAATATGCCATTCGTTTGTGCTGCATTTGTGTGGATTTGTGTTGCAAAAATTTATATTTATGCCAGTTTGGCGTAGTAGATATTGCCCCTACTCCGGTAGGGGCAATATCTACTACGCCAAACCGGCACAAACATGTCATTTTTAACACCAGTAATGATGCAACTCTATATGGTTAATCCCTGCATAGTGAAAGTACCATTCAGGGCCTGTGTAGTACTGCTAGTCCAGAGAAGAAACTGCTTTTGATCTATGCATAGAGTTACAGGTTTGCTAATGATAAAATTACATTAGAGCATACTCCAAAAAATGTATTGTTTAAAAAAGAAAGATAATCCCTATATTACCCATCCCCCAGTTTTGCATAACCAGCACAGTTATATTAATACACATTTTACCTCTGTGATTACCTTTTCTCTAAGCTTCTTTTGACAGCCCCATCCCTTTATGCATGGCTATTTATTTATTATCTATTGACTTGCATTTTAGCCAATTAGTGCAGTGTCATGCACAACTCCACAGACATGAGCACAATGTTATCTATATGGTACTCTTGCTGTGAAAAGCAAATGAAAAAGCATGTGATAAGAGGCTGTCTATAGAGGCTTAGAAACAGGCAGACATTTAGAGGTTTACATTTTATAAAGTATATGAATTCTGGTTGTGCAAAACTGGGGAATGGGTAGTAAAGGTGTGATCTATCTTTTTAAACAATAACAATTTTGGTGTTGACTGTCCCTTTAAATGGTGTTAATAGTACTTTGAATCACTGAGTTGAGTACATGTTAACATGAATGGCCTACCACGTGATATTTTGTTTTTGCCATGTACTGTATATAAATATTAACGTTTGAACAATATTCAAGATTAGGAAATCAGAAATAATGCAGCCAAACGCATCATCATTAAAACATGGTTGCCAGATTAAAAAACACTATCCAAACTTGTGAATCTTTGTACATCAAACACAAATAATAAGCACAAACTAATGGAATATATTTGTTTACAATTTAATTACATTGGGTGGAAAGAGATTGGAGATTGAGGTCACATGGAATATAATGTACAATATCTCCAAAACCAAACCAGCACAAATGTATGTTTTTGGGGGCACAAATAAGCACAAATGTGGCACAAATTAATAGTATTTTTTACGATTTAATTACATGGGGTGGAAAGTGGACGGAGATGAGGTCACATGGCATAAAATATATATATATGTGCAATATCTCAGAAATGAAACCGGCACAAATGTTCATTTTTACAGCACAAACAAATAGTGTATTTTTTTATTTATTTAATTACATGAGGTGGAAAGTGGGCAGAGATGAGGTCACATGTGCTAAAAAATAAGCGCAATATCTCAGAAACAAAACCGGCGGAAATGTTAGTTTTTGTGGCACAAAGCACAAATGTAGCACAAACGAATGCTGTATTTTTTCACAATTTAATTACATGGGGTGGAAAGTGGGTGGAGATGAGGTCACATGGTCTAAAATATTATGTCCAATATCTCTCAAACGAAACCGGCACAAAGCAGCACAAACTCAGCACAAACAAATGGTGTATTTGTATTCACAATTTAATTACATGGGGTGCCAACTTTATACAGTTCTGATATTGGCTGCAGGCTTCTTTTATTTGTTATTTACTAACAATGGAGATCCTGGGCGTTTCATGGGAGTAACTGGTATTTTAATGGGGAAAAGTCATTGTGAGTTTCTGATATTCAAAGCACTGTCCTCCATCTTGGATGCACCTTTCAGCTATATCAGTCTTCCCAGCTTTTTAAGTGGCAAGAATTTCCATCTAGTGAATGTACAGTGAAACTATATTTACATATACATTATTTCAAAAGATTGTGCTGAAGCTATGATCCCTATTATTTCCGATAGGAGACACATCGCTGAACAGAGAGGGTCAACCCACTTTCTCTGAATATATCGCCAGACCCACGGATTGCAAGACTGGCAAGGCCAAAAAGGCATTTTCTCGTGGGTCTGACAATGTGTTGATCATCAGGGCTATAGCATGTTCAATTTATTTTATGGCATATCAATAGTTAACACATGAATGATTTTGTAAAAATATAGTTTTCAGTACTGTTTGCCTTCCTAATGTCCATTTTGCACTGTTAACTTGTTTCTCAATGCATTATTTTATATCATTTATTTTAAGTAACACCGCAAAAAGCACATTGTGAACGAGTGATTATTAAGAGCAATCAGCTAGATTATGAGTTTTGCGGTAAGAGCTGCTCGGTGCTAACTTGTAAGTTATTTCCACCACTCACCTCCCTATAGCGCTGCTATTACTGGTTTGCAAAAACCCGGCGTTAGCAGGCAAGATTGCAGCGTTGAGCAAAATTGAGCTCCATACCGCACTCCAATACCAGTGCTGCTTTGAGCTGGTTTTATGTGCTTGTGCACAATTTCCCCCATAGACATCAATGGGGAGAGCCGGCTGAAAAAAAGCACCTGCAATAAAGTAGCGTAAAGCTCAGTAACACAGCCCCATTGATTCCTATGGGGAAAGAAAAGTTATGTTTACACCTAACACCCTGACAAAAACCCTGGGTCTAAACACCCCTAATCTGCCTCCCCCGACATCGCTGACACCTACATTACACTTATTAACCCCTAATCTGCTGCCCCCGACATCGCCACCACCTACCTACACTTATTAACCCCTAATCTGCTGCCCTAAGTCTAACCCTAACGTAACCCTAACACAACTAACTTGAATATAATGAAAATAAATCTAAATAAAATTACTATAATTAACTAAATAATTCCTATTTAAAACTAAATACTTGCCTATAACATAAACCCTAAGCTAGCTACAATATAACTAATAGTTACATTGTATCTATCTTAGGTTTTATTTTTATTTCACAGGCAAGTTTGTATTTATTTTAACTAGGTAGAAAAGTTAGTTAATAGTTATTAACTATTTACTAGCTACCTAGTTAAAATAAATACAAATTCTCCTGTAAAATAAAACCTAACCTGAGTTACACTAACATCTAACCTTACAATACAATTAAATAAATTACATTAATTAAAAACAATTAACTAAATTACAAAAAAGCCATTAAATTACACAAAATAAAAAATAAATTATCAAATATTTAAACTAATTACACCTAATCTAATAGCTCTATCAAAATAAAAAAGCCCCCCCAAAGAAATCAGCTCTTTTACCTGTAAAAAAAAATACAAACAACCCCCCAACAGTAAAACTCACCACCCACACAACCAAACCCCCCCAAATAAAAACCTTTCTAAAAAAACTAAGCTCCCCATTGCCCTGAAAAGGTCATTTGCATGGCTATTGCCCTTAAAAGGGCATTTAGCTCTTTTTCAGCCCAAACCCTAATCTAAATATAAAACCCACTCAATAAACCCTTAAAAAAAGCTAACACTAACCCCGAAGATCCACTTATAGTTTTTGAAGACCAGACATCCATCCTCAACGATGCGGCAGAAGTCTTCATCCAAGCGGCAAGAAGTCCTCAACGAAGCTGGGAGAAGTCTTCATCCAAGCAGGCTGAAGTCTTCATCCAAGCCAGCAGAAGTCTTCATCTAGACGGCATCTTCTATCTTTATCCATCTGGCGGCTCCATCTTCAAGACATCCGGCGCGGAGCATCCTCTTCTTTCCACGGCAACTGAAGAATGAAGGTTCCTTTAAGGGATGTCATCCAAGATGGCGTCCCTTGAATTCCGATTGGCTGGTAGAATTAAAGGTGAAAAAATCCTATTGGCTGATGCAATCAGCCAATAAGATTGAGCTTCAATCCACTCAGCCAATAGGATTGAGCTCGCATTCTATTGACTGATTGAATCAGCCAATTGGATTGAAGCTCAATCCTATTGGCTGATTGCATCAGCCAATAGGATTTTTTTTACCTTTAATTCCGATTGGCTGATAGAATTCTATCAGCCAATCGGAATTCAAGGGACGCCATCTTGGATGAAGTCCCTTAAAGGAACCTTCATTCTTCAGTCGCTGTGGAAAGAAGAGGATGCTCCGCACCAGGTGTCTTGAGGATGGAGTTGCTTCGTGCCGGATATATGAAGATAGAAGATGCCGTCTGGATGAAAAATTTGGCCCGCTTGGATGAAGACTTCTCCCGGCTTCGTTGAGGACTTCTTGCCGCTTGGATGAAGACTTCTGCCGCTTCATTGAGGATGGATGTCCGGTCTTCAGAAACTGTAAGTGGATCTTCAGGGGTTAGTGTTAGGTTTTTGTAAGGGTTTATTGGGTGGGTTTTATTTTTAGATTAGAGTTTGGGCTGAAAAAGAGCTAAACGCACTTTTAAGGGTAATGCCCATCCAAATGCCCTTTTCAGGGCAATGGGTAGCTTAGGTTTTTTAGATAGGTTTTTATTTAGGGGTTTGATTGTGTGGGTGCTGGGTTTTACTGTTGGGGGGTTGTTTGTATTATTTTTTTTGCAGGTAACAGAGCTGATTTCTTTGGGGCAATGCCCCGCAAAAGGCCCTTTTAAGGGCTATTGACAGTTTAGTTTAGGCTAGGTTTTTTTTTATTTTGGAGGGGCTTTTTTATTTTGATAGGGCTATTACATTAGGTGTAATTAGTTTAAATATTTGATAATTTCTTTTTAATTTTGTGTAATTTAGTGTTTTGTTTTGTTTGTAATTTAGTTAATTGTATTTAATTAATGTAATTTATTTAATTGTAGTGTAAGGTTAGGTGCTAGTATAACTCAGGTTAGGTTTTATTTTACAGGTCAATATGTATTTATTTTAGCTAGGTAGCTAGTAAATAGTTAATAACTATTTACTAACTATTCTACCTAGTTAAAATAAATACAAACTTGCCAGGGAAATAAAAATAAAATCTAAGCTAGATACAATATAACTATTAGTAATATTGTAGCTAGCTTAGGTTTTATTTCACAGGTAAGTTTTTAGTTTTAAATAGGAATTATTTAGTTATTAATAGTAGGTTTTATTTACATTTATTTTAAAGTTATGGGGTGTTAGGGTTAGACTTAGGGGTTAATAACTTTAGTATAGTGGCGGCGATGTTAGGGACAGCAGATTAGGAATTAATAACAGTAATGTAGGTTGCGGCGATGTTAGGGACAGTAGATTTGGGGTTAATAATATTTAACTAGTGTTTACGCTGCTTTTTCACTCATACCGCAAAACTCGTAATCTAGCCGAAAGTTTTCTATCCTGTTTTCTGGGAACAGAATGAAAACCACAAACACATTGCATAGAGGGAACAAACAGCTTGACTGTCAGCTGTTTAAAGCCTTCATTGGTTTTATCATTTCAAAAGTTTCTTCCAACAAATTGTAAAATCAAATTTTCTCTTTTTCACCCCCTCTTTTTTGGCTTATTTTTTTGGCTAATTATCTTGCCACTGAGATATTTGGTAACCCAAATAAGACTTTAAAGGGATATGAAACTCATTTTTTTCTTTCAGATAGAGCATGCAATTTTAAGTAACTTTCTAATTTACTCCTATTATCCATTTGTCTCTGTTCTCTTGGTATCTTTATTTGAATGCAAGATTAGAAGCCAGACCATTTTTGTTTCAGCACCCTGGGTAGTGCTTGATGATTGGTGGCTACATTTAGGTGCCGAATTATCATTGTGCGAGCGGACATGATCCAATATTGCGGATCATGTCCGCTGCACATTGATAAATGCCGACAGCATACGCTCTCAGCAATTATCATTGCACCAGCAGTTCTTGTGAACTGCTGGTGCAATACCGCCCCCCTGCAGATTAGCGGCCAATCGGCCGCTAGCAGGGGGTGTCAATCAACCCGATCGTATTTGATTTGTTGATTTCTGTTGATTTCTGTCCTCCGCCTCAGAGCAGGAGGACAGGTTATGGAGATTGATAAATATGCCCCATAGTGTGATTTCTCTTCATACCGAGCTCCCTAAATTAAAGCCAGAAGGGGGGGGGGGGGGGGGCTATTTTTTATTATTTAAAGTGAAAGTACATTTACAGCCTCAGCATTACTACAATCCATTAATGAGCATTAGATAAGTATAGTCGCTAAGTTTTTTCCACCAAAACTATTATTCTTTAGTAGTTATTTATATAGTTAATCTCTTACTTTTTTCAGTACTAACTCCGCCCACCCACTCATTTCCGGATTTCTCTGCTTTACACATAAGACCGGTCCCACCTGCTCTTACGTGTACATTTGTGCGCGTCCTCGTGGTGCGTATTCTATTGCGCATGCCCAGAAAAACATTGCTGCTGGGATACATATTGTAGATTCATTCTGTATCGTAATTACAAACAGAGAATGTGCATGCATGTCTCATGAACGTGCATAAATTGCGGCAGAAAATGTATTGAGACACGCATGAGTAGTTAGCTTGGTGGGCGTGAAAGTAGTATGTTGGGATGCCAGTGGGGGACCAATTAAAATAGATTACAACGTATTCGTCATTAGTAAACAAATTAAATTGTAATAGCAAGGCAGAGTTACAGCGCTAGAAACGATTGGTGTAAAAGGTACTTTTAAATGATTACTAGGTACGAATTTACAAAAATGATAACTTAAACTCATACTAATTTTAGATTTGCAATAGAAAGCTGCATAGCAGACAGTGACAGTTTATATAAATGATATAGTGTATGTAAAAGCATAGTTATAGCAACACTAAACAGGTTTTAAAAAAGCTTTGATAACGTTGCATATAGTATGTCCTTTTCCTAATGCCAGTCACCTGTTGTTGTTTTTTTTATCGTTTTATCTTTTTACAGTTGTTTCAAAGAATGTGATATCTACCATAGCGGAAAAGAAAAAATTACTCTGTGGGCAAATGAATAAAAATAAACTCTGTTTTATTTAAAAGGGATATGAAAACCTGTTTATTTTTTTGTGTGTGACTCAGACATAGCATACAATATTAAAAAGATTTCCAATTTACTTCTATTATCAAATTTGCTTTGTTCCCATGGCATTCTGTGTTGAAGAGAGACCTAGGTAGGCATCTGAAGCACTGAATGGCAGGAAATAGTGCTGCCCTCTAGTGTTCTGGAAATGGACAGTCTACAATATAATTGTTATGTTTAAAAGATAGATAATCCCTTTATTACCCATTCCCCAGTTTTGCATAACTAACACATTTATAATAATATACTTTTTACCTCTGTGATGATCTTGTATCTAAGCCTCTGCAGACTGCCCCTTATCTCAGTTATAATAATATACTTTTTACCTCTGTGATGATCTTGTATCTGAGCATCTTCTGACAGCCTCCTGATCACATGACCTTTTATTTATTATCTATTGACTTGCATTTAGTATTGTGTTGTGCTAACTCTTAAATAACTTTCCTGGGCGTTAACACAGTGTTATCTATATGGCCAAGACATGAACTAACATTCTCTTGTTGTGAAAAGCAATTTAAAAAGCCTGTGATAAGAGACAGTCCTCAAGGGCTTAGAAATTAGCATATGAGCCTACCTATGTTTACTTTCAACTAAGAACACCAAGAGAACAAAGAGCATTTGATGATAAAAGTAAATTGAAACATTGATTAAAATCACAAGTCCTATCTGAATAATGAAAGTTTAATTTTGACTTGACTGTCCCTTTAACTCCACATGAGAAAGGGGCTTACCAATCTGACCAGTATTTGATAAAGTGACATGCAGAAGAAATCTAAGAATTTCATTTGTTTAAACAAAAACATAATTTATGTAAGAACTTACCTGATAAATTCATTTCTTTCATATTAACAAGAGTCCATGAGCTAGTGACGTATGGGATATACATTCCTACCAGGAGGGGCAAAGTTTCCCAAACCTCAAAATGCCTATAAATACACCCCTCACCACACCCACAAATCAGTTTAACGAATAGCCAAGAAGTGGGGTGATAAGAAAAAAAGTGCGAAGCATATAAAATAAGGAATTGGAATAATTGTGCTTTATACAAAAAAATCATAACCACCACAAAAAAGGGTGGGCCTCATGGACTCTTGTTAATATGAAAGAAATGAATTTATCAGGTAAGTTCTTACATAAATTATGTTTTCTTTCATGTAATTAACAAGAGTCCATGAGCTAGTGACGTATGGGATAATGACTACCCAAGATGTGGATCTTTCCACACAAGAGTCACTAGAGAGGGAGGGATAAAATAAAGACAGCCAATTCCTGCTGAAAATAATCCACACCCAAAATAAAGTTTAACAAAAAACATAAGCAGAAGATTCAAACTGAAATCGCTGCCTGAAGAACTGTTCTACCAAAAACTGCTTCAGAAGAAGAAAAGACATCAAAATGGTAGAATTTAGAAAAAGTATGCAAAGAGGACCAAGTTGCTGCTTTGCAGATCTGGTTAACCGAAGCTTCATTCCTAAACGCCCAGGAAGTAGATACTGACCTAGTAGAATGAGCTGTAATTCTCTGAGGCGGAATTTTACCCGACTCAACATAGGCAAGATGAATTAAAGATTTCAACCAAGATGCCAAAGAAATGGCAGAAGCTTTCTGGCCTTTCCTAGAACCGGAAAAGATAACAAATAGACTAGAAGTCTTACGGAAAGATTTCGTAGCTTCAACATAATATTTCAAAGCTCTAACAACATCCAAAGAATGCAATGATTTCTCCTTAGAATTCTTAGGATTAGGACATAATGAAGGAACCACAATTTCTCTACTAATGTTGTTGGAATTCACAACTTTAGGTAAAAATTCAAAAGAAGTTCGCAACACCGCCTTATCCTGATGAAAAATCAGAAAAGGAGACTCACACGAAAGAGCAGAAAATTCAGAAACTCTTCTAGCAGAAGAGATGGCCAAAAGGAACAAAACTTTCCAAGAAAGTAATTTAATGTCCAATGAATGCATAGGTTCAAACGGAGGAGCTTGAAGAGCTCCCAGAACCAAATTCAAACTCCAAGGAGGAGAAATTGACTTAATGACAGGCTTTATACGAACCAAAGCTTGTACAAAACAATGAATATCAGGAAGAATAGCAACCTTTCTGTTGAAAAAGAACAGAAAGAGCAGAGATTTGACCTTTCAAGGAACTTGCGGACAAACCCTTATCTAAACCATCCTGAAGAAATTGTAATATTCTCGGTATTCTAAAAAAAATGCCAAGAAAAATGATGAGAAAGACACCAAGAAATATAAGTCTTCCAGACTCTATAATATATCTCTCTGGATACAGATTTACGAGCCTGTAACATAGTATTAATCACAGAGTCAGAGAAACCTCTTTGACCAAGAATCAAGCGTTCAATCTCCATACCTTTAAATTTAAGGATTTCAGATCCTGATGGAAAAAAGGACCTTGAGACAAAAGGTCTGGTCTTAACGGAAGAGTACACGGTTGGCAAAAGGCCATCCGGACAAGATCCTCATACCAAAACCTGTGAGGCCATGCCGGAGCTACCAGCAGAACAAACGAGCATTCCTTCAGAATCTTGGAGATTACTCTTGGAAGAAGAACTAGAGGCGGAAAGATATAGGCAGGATGATACTTCCAAGGAAGTGAAAATGCATCCACTGCCTCCGCCTGAGGATCCCGGGATCTGGACAGATACCTGGGAAGTTTCTTGTTTAGATGAGAAGCCATCAGATCTATTTCTGGAAGTTCCCACATTTGAACAATCTGAAGAAATACCTCTGGGTGAAGAGACCATTCACCCGGATGCAACGTTTGGCGACTGAGATAATCCGCTTTCCAATTGTCCATACCTGGGATATAAACCGCAGAGATTAGACAGGAGCTGGATTCCGCCCAAACCAAAATTCGAGATACTTCTTTCATAGCCAGAGGACTGTGAGTCCCTCCTTGATGATTGATGTATGCCACAGATGTGACATTGTCTTATCTGAAAACAAATGAACAACTCTCTCTTCGGAAGAGGCCAAGACTGAAGAGCTCTGAAAATTGCACGGAGTTCCAAAATATTGATCGGAAATCTCACCTCCTGAGATTCCCAAACCCCTTGTGCCGTCAGATACCCCCATACAGCTCCCCAACCTGTAAAACTAGCATCTGTTGAGATTATAGTCCAGGTCGGAAGAACAAAGAAGCCCCCTGAACTAAACGATGGTGATCTGTCCACCATGTCAGAGAGTGTCATAAAATCGGTTTAAAGATATTAATTGAGATATCTTTGAGTAATCCCTGCACCATTGGTTCAGCATACAGAGCCGAAGAGGTCGCATGTAAAAACGAGCAAAGGAGATCGCATCTGATGCGGCAGTCCTAAGACCCAACATTTCCATGCATAAGGCTACCAAAGGGAATGATTGTGACTGAAGGTTTTGACAAGCTGATATCAATAATAAACTTCTCTTGACTGACAAGGACAGAGTCATAGACACTGAATTTATCTAGAAACCTAAAAAGGTTACCCTTGTCTGAGGAATCAATGAACTGATTGGTAAATTGATCCTCCAACCATGAACTTGAAGAAACAACACAAGTCGATTCGTATGAGATTCTACGAAAATGAGAAGACTGAGCAAGTACCAAGATATCGTCCAAATAAGGAAATACCAACACTCTATTCTCTGAATAGAGAAAGAAGGGCACCGAGAACCTTTGAAAAAAATTCTTGGAACTGAGGCTAGGCCAAACGGTAGAGCCACAAAACTGGTAATGCTTGTCTAAAAAGAGAATCTCAGACACTAAAAGTAATCTGGATGAATCGGAATATGCAGATACACATCCTGTAAATCTATTGTAGACATATAATGCCCTTGCTAAACAAAAGGCAGGATAGTCCTACAGTAACCATCTTGAATGTTGGTATCCTAACATAATGATTCAATAATGATAGATCCAGAACTGGTCTGAAGGAATTGACCTTCTTTGGTACAATGAAGAGATAAAATAAAACCCCAGCCCCTGTTCCAGAACTGGAACTGGTATAAATACTCCAGCCAACTCTAGATCTGAAACACATTTCAGAAATGCTGAGCCTTGCTGTGTTAACTGGGACACGGGGAAGAAAAGAATCTCTTAGCAGGAGGCCTTAACTTGAAGCCAATTCTGTACCTTTCTGAAACAATGTTTCTGAAACCAGAGATTAAGAACGGAATTGATCCAAATTTCTTTGAAGAAAACGTAATCTGCCCCATACCAGCTGAGCTGGAATAAGGGCCGCACCTTCATAGGTACTTAGGAGCTGGCTATAGGTTTCTATAAAGCTCGGATATATTCCAAACTGGAAATAGTTTCCAAACTGATACCGCTCCTGAGGATGAAGGATCAGGCTTTTGTTCCTTGTTGTGAGGAAAGGAACGAAATGATTATTTACCCTGGAAAAAAAGGGAAAGCAAAGTTGACTTAGAAGACATGTCAGTATTCCAAGTTTAATCCATAAAGCTTTTCTAGCTAAAATAGCTAGAGACATATACCTGACATCAACTCTAATGATATCAAAAGATGGTATCACCAATAAAATTATTAGCATGTTATAAAATAATAATAATGCTATAAAATTATGATCTGTTACTTGTTGCGCTAAAGCTTCTAACCAAAAAGTTGAAGCTGCAGCAACATCCGCTAAAAATATAGCAGGTCTAAGAAGATTACCTGAACATAAGTAAGCTTTTCTTAGAAAGGATTCAATTTTCCTATCTAAAGGATCCTTAAATGAAGTACTATCTGCCATAGGAATAGTAGTACATTAGCAGGAGTAGAGACAGCCCCATAACCTTAGGGATTTTTGTCCCAAAAAACTCTAATCTGTCAGATGGCACAGGATATAAATTGCTTAAACGTCTAGAAGGAGTAAATAAATTACCCAAATTATTCCATTCCCTGGAAATTACTTCAGAAATAGCATCAGGGAGATAAAACACTTCTGGAATAACTACCTTATTTAAACGTTTACATTTAGTATCAAGAGGACCAGAATCCTCTATTTCTAATGCAAATAACACTTCTTTAAGTAAAGAACGAATAAATTCCATCTTGGACAAATACAAAGATTTATCAGCATCAAAATGATGATGTTCATTTAAAAATTCATCTGAAAAAAAGAGAAGTTTTAAAAGACTTTTATGTATACTAGAAGGAGAAATAACAGACATAGCCTTCTTAATGGATTTAAAATAAATAAAATCTCTTATGTTATCAGGAACACTCTGAAAATTAGATGTTGACGGAACAGCAACAGGTAATGTAACAGTACTAAAGGAAATTTTATCTGCATTAATAAGTTTGACATGACATGCAATACAAATAACAGCTGGAGAAACAGATACCAAAAGTTTATAACAGACTTAGCTTGGTAGCTCCAGCACTGTGCAGTGATTTTCCTGTAGTAACTTCTGACTCAGTTGCAACGTGGAACATCTTGCAATATGTAAAAGAAAAAAACAACATATAAAGCAAAATTGATCAAATTCCTTAAATGACAGTTTCAGGAATGGGAAAAAAAAAAAAAAATGCCAGTGAACAAGCTTCTAGCAACCAGAAGCAATAAATAATGAGACTTAAATAATGTGGAGACAAAAATGACGCCCAAATTTTTTAGCGCCAAAAAAGACGCCCACATTATTTGGCGCCTAAATGCTTTTGGCGCCAAAAATGACGCCACATCCGGAACGCCGACATTTTTGGCGCAAAATAACGTCAAAGAATGACGCAACTTCCGGCGACACGTATGACGCCGGAAACGGAAATAGAATTTTTGCGCCAAAAAAGTCCGCGCCAAAAATGACGCAATAAAATGAAGCATTTTCAGCCCCCGCGAGCCTAACAGCCCACAGGGAAAAAGTCAAATTTTAAGGTAAAATATGTTAAATTAAAATGCATTATCCCAAATATGAAACTGACTGTCTGGAAAATAAGGAAAGTTGAACATTCTGAGTCAAGGCAAATAAATGTTTGAATACATATATTTAGAACTTTATAAACAAAGTGCCCAACCATAGCTTGGAGTGTCACAGAAAATAAGACTTACTTACCCCAGGACACTCATCTACATGTTTGTAGAAAGCCAAACCAGTACTGAAACGAGAATCAGTAGAGGAAATGGTAAATATAAGAGTATATCGTCGATCTGAAAAGGGAGGTAAGAGATGAATCTCTACGACCGATAACAGAGAACCTATGAAATAGACCCCGTAGAAGGAGATCACTGCATTCAAATAGGCAATACTCTCCTCACATCCCTCTGACATTCACTGCACGCTGAGAGGAAAACCGGGCTCCAACTTGCTGCGGAGCGCATATCAACGTAGAATCTAGCACAAACTTACTTCACCACCTCCATCGGAGGCAAAGTTTGTAAAACTGATTTGTGGGTGTGGTGAGGGGTGTATTTATAGGCATTTTGAGGTTTGGGAAACTTTGCCCCTCCTGGTAGGAATGTATATCCCATACGTCACTAGCTCATGGACTCTTGTTAATTACATGAAAGAAATAAACTCACCTGCTATGTGATTGGTCTCATATGCACTTTTAGATGATGATTAGATGATTAGGCCAGACTGTAAAGTCATTGTGACTCAAACTGAGTGATGTAAATATTGTATAAAAAACTTGTAAATTAGAAAAGCTTTTAGTGGTCATATCCCCTGAGCCTCTTCTTAAATGATGCTTTCACTTTGCTAATATTTATTTCTATTCATATACAACAGATTTGTTTTCATTTAGAAACATTGTGATGGACGATTACCAACCTTCATGCTAATTAAACATTTAAGAAGTCTCCATCACAGACTGCTTTAAATGTCTCAAAAGATTATAACTTCATCAGGCTCATTAAACTGTGTGTAATAGGAATGAATCAGAATTCATAGAATTCATTATTCAAATGGAAAATATTGTATATAAGGGAAAAGACCACCATAGAACTAGCTGTGTATTAAAGGGACAGTAAAATCAAAATTAAACTTTTATGATTCAGATAGAGCGTGTCATTTTAAACAAATTTCCATTTTACTTCTGTTATCAAATTCGCTTTGTTCTCTTGGTATCTTGGTAAAACTAGGAGCTCAGGGGTGTGCACGTGTCTGTAATACTCTATGGCAGCAGTGTATTGCAACATTATTTGTTGCTCTGTTCTACAATGTTGCAAAACACTGCTGTCCTAGAATACTAAAGACATGGGCGCACTCCTGAGCTCTTGTGAGCCCACCTAGTTTTACTCTTCAATAAAAGATTCCAAGAGAATGAAGCAAATTTGATTACAGATGTAAATTGGAAAGTTGCTTAAAGGGACACTCAACCCAAATTTTTTCTTTCGTGATTCAGACAGAGCATGACATTTTAAGCAACTTTCTAATTTACTCCTATTATCAAATTTTCTTCATTCTCTTGATATCTTTATTGGAAAAGCAAGACTGTAAGTTTAGATGCCGGCCCATTTTTGGTGAATAACCTGTGTTGTTCTTGCTGATTGGGGGATAAATTCATCCACCAATAAAAAAGTGCTGTCCAGAGTCTGAACCCCCAAAAAAGCTTAGATGCTTTCTTTTTCAAATAAAGATGGCAAGAGAACAAAGAAAAATTGATAATAGCAGTAAATTAGAAAGTTGCTAAAAATTGCATGCTCTATCTGAATCACGAAAGAAAAAAAAATTGGGTTCAGTGTCCCTTTAAAATTGCATGCTCTATCTGAAGCATTAAAGTTTAATTTTGACTTTACTGCCCCTTTAAGGATAATAACTGTGCTTTCCAAATATGAGAAATAGTAATAGGGTACAATACAACAAATGGGACATTGCAACTGTACCATTCTCTGAATGGATAGGTTGACACTATGGGACTGATTTATCAAGGGCCAAATGGCCCCTGATGCCCCTGTTTCCGCGCGAGCCTTGAGGCTCGCCGGACACAGCAGTTATGAAGCATTAAGATCGCTGCTCCATAACTAGTCCGCCACCTCTGAGGCTGAGGACATCCATCCGCCCGATCCTATACGATCGGGTTGATTGACACCCCCTGGTAGTGGCCGATTGGCCGTGAATCTGCAGGGGGGGTGGCATTGCACAAGCAGTTCACCAGAACTGCTTGTTGTGCAATGTTAAATGCCAACAGCGTATGCTGTCGGCATTTAGCTATGTCTGTCGGATATGATACGCTACAGCGTATCATGTCGGACAGACAATGATAAATTGGCCCCTATATATAGAGATGGGGATAGCTAGCCATTAAAGAAATAGGGCAACTGCTACCCAGGTTGGTTATCACTATTTAAAACCATTTGGAAGGTTGGATTGGTCTATTTATTGTTTGGAGGTTTTGAACAACTTCTTTTTTTTTGTCCAAAGGGACATGACAGAAGGTCAATAATTGTCATTAGGCTCCTAATAAGTACAAACTAACTCTAGTGTCTCCTGTGTATGGGATGGCTTTTCTCATCCTTTGGAAAAGGGGTCAGAAAACTGTTTCTGTAAAGAGATAGGTAGTAAATATTTAAGGCATTGCAAACCAAACTGGAAATTTAAGGATATTGTTTAGATATTTCTGTAACAAGAGAGAAAACACATTTTTATTGAGGAAATTCCAAATATATTACAAACAAATGAGACTCTCGGAAACTTACTTTGGTTGCAACTTTATTTTAATTGTTATTTTTGTGAAGAAATTCTACTTTTTATAGGCACGAAAATTTAACTTACATAAAATTTCCGCATTTCACAAAATATTATTATTTTATTTTTTTAAATATTTTTATTTATTTATACATGTTTAAACCCTTTTTAGAGTGTGAGCCATACAAAAACAGCCAACGGGATTCATTTGTCTCAGTGACCATAGTTTGCCTAGTCCTGTTATTAAAATTTTCAAAAAAATGGCAGGACACTATAACGCAAGCAACAATATCTCTATTTAGAAATTAGAAAGCAAACTGCAAGTTAGGAAGAGATATGTGGCAAGGTTATGCTTGTGTAGCCTTCAACACTGGAAAATATATCATTTTCAAGGGAAAGGGGTCAAAATAAATAAAGAAAATATATTGTAAAATTGTTTTATTATGCATGCTTTTTATTACAATCTCGCAGTCTTTACTGTCCATTCTAACCAAAGTCATCATCGTACTCAGAAATGCAAATACTAGTAAAGAAAAAAAAAGCTTATCCTGGTCTTGTGATGATTGATGTAAATGTTAGTGTTTGAATGATAAATGCAGTCCCTATAGTTATAGTATAGTTTTCTGAGGCCTAGATTTGGAGTTTGGCGTTAGCCGTGAAAACCAGCGTTAGAGGCTCCTAACGCTGGTTTTAGGCTAACTCCGGTATTTGGAGTCACTCAAAATAGGGTCTAACGCTCACTTTTCAGCCGCGACTTTTCCATACCGCAGATCCCCTTACGTCAATTGCGTATCCTATCTTTTCAATGGGATCTTTCTAACTCCGGTATTTAGAGTCGTGTCTGAAGTGAGCGTTAGACATCTAACGACAAAACTCCAGCCGCAGGAAAAAAGTCAGTAGTTAAGAGCTTTCTGGGCTAACGCCGGTTCATAAAGCTCTTAACTACTGTACTCTAAAGTACACTAACACCCATAAACTACCTATGTACCCCTAAACTGAGGCCCCCCCACATCGCCGCCACTCAATTAAATTTTTTTAACCCCTAATCTGCCGACCGCCACCTACGTTATACTTATGTACCCCTAATCTGCTGCCCCTAACACCGCCGACCCCTGTATTATATTTATTAACCCCTAATCTGCCCCCCACAACGTCGCCGCCAGCTACCTACAATAATTAACCCCTAATCTGCTGACCGCAAAGCGCCGCCACCTACATTATAGCTATGTACCCCTAATCTGCTGCCCCTAACACCGCCGACCCCTATATTATATTTATTAACCCCTAATCTGCCCCCCACAACGTCGCCTCCACCTGCCTACACTTATTAACCCCTAATCTGCCGAGCGGACCGCACCGCTATTATAATAAAGTTATTAACCCCTAATCCGCCTCACTAACCCTATAATAAATAGTATTAACCCCTAATCTGCCCTCCCTAACATCGCCAACACCTAACTTCAATTATTAACCCCTAATCTGCCGACCGGAGCTCACTGCTATTCTAATAAATGTATTAACCCCTAAAGCTAAGTCTAACCCTAACACTAACACCCCCCTAAATTAAATATAATTTTAATCTAACGAAATTAATTAACTCTTATTAAATAAATTATTCCTATTTAAAGATAAATACTTACCTGTAAAATAAATCCTAATATAGCTACAATATAAATTATAATTACATTGTAGCTATTTTAGGATTAATATTTATTTTACAGGCAACTTTGTAATTATTTTAACCAGGTACAATAGCTATTTAATAGTTAAGAACTATTTAATAGCTAAAATAGTTAAAATAATTACAAATTTACCTGTAAAATAAATCCTAACCTAAGTTACAATTAAACCTAACACTACACTATCAATAAATTAATTAAATAAAATACCTATAATTATCTACAATTAAACCTACCACTACACTATCAATAAATAAATTAAATACAATACCTACAAATAACTACAATGAAATAAACTATCTAAAGTACAAAAAAATAAAAAAGAACTAAGTTACAAAAAATAAAAACATATTTACAAACATAAGAAAAATATTACAACAATTTTAAACTAATTACACCTACTCTAAGCCCCCTAATAAAATAACAAAGACCCCCAAAATAACAAAATGCCCTACCCTATTCTAAATTACTACATTTCAAAGCTCTTTTACCTTACCAGCCCTGAACAGGGCCCTTTGCGGGGCATGCCCCAAGAAATTCAGCTCTTTTGCCTGTAAAAAAAAACATACAATACCCCCCCCAACATTACAACCCACCACTCACATACCCCTAATCTAACCCAAACCCCCCTTAAATAAACCTAACACTAAGCCCCTGAAGATCTTCCTACCTTGTCTTTACCCTACCAGGTTCACCGATCCGTCCTGAAGAGCTCCTCCGATGTCCTGATCCAAGCCCAAGCGGGGGGCTGAAGAGGTCCATGATCCGGCTGAAGTCTTCATCCAAGCGGGAGCTGAAGAGGTCCATGATCCGGATGAAGTCTTCTATCAACGGCATCTTCAATCTTCTTTCTTCCGGATCCATCTTGCAGACCTCCGACGTGGAACATCCTCTTCTCCCGACGCCTACTAGCCGAATGACGGTTCCTTTAAGGGACGTCATCCAAGATGGCGTCCCTCGAATTCCGATTGGCTGATAGGATTCTATCAGCCAATCGGAATTAAGGTAGGAATATTCTGATTGGCTGATGGAATCAGCCAATCAGAATCAAGATCAATCCGATTGGCTGATCCAAAAGAGCTTTGAAATGTAGTAATTTAGAATAGGGTAGGGCATTTTGTTATTTTGGGGGTCTTTGTTATTTTATTAGGGGGCTTAGAGTAGGTGTAATTAGTTTAAAATTGTTGTAATATTTTTCTTATGTTTGTAAATATTTTTTTATTTTTTGTAACTTAGTTCTTTTTTATTTTTGTACTTTAGATAGTTTATTTCATTGTAGTTATTTGTAGGTATTGTATTTAATTTATTTATTGATAGTGTAGTGGTAGGTTTAATTGTAGATAATTATAGGTATTTTATTTAATTAATTTATTGATAGTGTAGTGTTAGGTTTAATTGTAACTTAGGTTAGGATTTATTTTACAGGTAATTTTGTTATTATTTTAACTAGGTAACTATTAAATAGTTCTTAACTATTTAATAGCTATTGTACCTGGTTAAAATAATTACAAAGTTGCCTGTAAAATAAATATTAATCCTAAAATAGCTACAATGTAATTATAATTTATATTGTAGCTATATTAGGATTTATTTTACAGGTAAGTATTTAGCTTTAAATAGGAATAATTTATTTAATAAGAGTTAATTAATTTTGTTAGATTAAAATTATATTTAATTTAGGGGGTGTTAGTGTTAGGGTTAGACTTAGCTTTAGGGGTTAATACATTTATTATAGTAGCGGTGATCTCCGGTCGGCAGATTAGGGGTTAATGTTTGAAGTTAGGTGTCGGCGATGTTAGGGAGGGCAGATTAGGGGTTAATACTATTTATTATAGGGTTAGTGATGCGGATTAGGGGTTAATAACTTTATTATAGTAGCGCTCAGGTCCGCTCGGCAGATTAGGGGTTAATAAGTGTAGGCACTTGTACACTACAAAACTGTAGCATAAAACTCACAACTAATGTGTTACAAAGTACACTTACACCCATAAACTACTTATTAACCCCTAAACGAGGCCCTCCCGCATTGCAAATACTATAATACATTTATTAACCCGTAATCTGCCGCTGCCGATATTGCCGCAACTTAAAAAATTATTAACCCCTATTCCGCCGTTACCCGACATCGTCACCACTATAATAAACTTATTAACCCCTAAACCGCCACCCTCCCGCATCGCAAACACTATTTAAATATTATTAACCCTTATTATTAACCCTTAATCTTCTGTCCTCCCACATTGCCCCCACTATACTAAAGTTATTAAGCCCTCATTCCGCAGCCACTATAATAAACCTATTAACCCCTAAACCAAAAGCCCCCACAACAAAATATACTAAATTAAACTATTAACTACTAAACCGAAAGCCCCCCATCGCAATAAACTAATTTAAACTAGTAACCCTTAAACCTAACAACCCCTAACTTTATACTAAAATTACAATTTCCCTATCTTAAATTAAAGTAAAACTTACCTGTCAAATTAAAAAAAAATAAGTTTAAACTAACAATTAAACTAATATAATTATTAAACTAAAATTAAACTAACTACCAATTAAATAAATCCTAACACTACTCTAAAAATTACAAAGTATCTAATTACAAAAAAAATTAAAAATACTTACGCCTAGATTTAGAGTTTTGCGGCCAAAGGGGTGCGTTTTTTCCCCCGCACCTTTTAAATACTGCTGGTATTTAGAGTTCACAGAATGGCTGGGTTTTCAGTGCGTTAGGCTCCAAAAATGGAGCGTAGAGCATAATTTAACGCCACTGCAACTCTCGATACCAGCGGTGCTTATGGACGCGGCCAGCTTCAAAAACGTGCTTGTGCACGATTCCCCCATAGAAAACAATGGGGCAGTTTGAGCTTAAAAAAAACCTAACACCTGCAAAAAAGCAGCGTTCAGCTCCTAACGCAGCCCCATTGTTTTCTATGGGGAAACACTTCCTATGTCTGCACCTAACACTCTAACATGAACCCGAGTCTAAACACCCCTAACCTTACACTTATTAACCCCTAATCTGCCGCCCCCACTATCGCTGACACCTGCATATTATTATTAACCCCTAATCTGCCGCTCCGTAAACCGCCGCAACATACATTATAGTTATGTACCCCTAATCTGCTGCCCACAACATCGCCGACCCCTATATTATATTTATTAACCCCTAATCTGCCCCCCACAACGTCGCCGCCAGCTACCTACAATAATTAACCCCTAATCTGCCGATCGGAGCTCACCGCTACTATAATAAATGTATTAACCCCTAAAGCTAAGTCTAACCCTAACACTAACACCCCCCTATGTTAAATATAATTTTTATCTAACAAAATAAATTAACTCTTATTAAATAAATTATTCCTATTTAAAGCTAAATACTTACCTGTAAAATAAACCCTAATATAGCTACAATATAAATTATAATTATATTATAGCTATTTTAGGATTAATATTTATTTTACAGGCAACTTTGTATTTATTTTAACCAGGTACAATAGCTATTAAATAGTTAATAACTATTTAATAGCTACCTAGTTAAAATAATTACAAAATTACCTGTAAAATAAATCCTAACCTAAGTTATAATTAAACCTAACACTACCCTATCAATAAATAAATTAAATACAATACCTACAATTATCTACAATTAAACCTAACACTACACTATCAATAAATTAATTAAATACAATACCTACAATTATCTACAATTAAACCTAACACTACACTATCAATAAATAAATTAAATACAATACCTACAATTATCTACAATTAAACCTAACACTACACTATCAATAAATAAATTAAATACAATACCTACAATTATCTACAATTAAACCTAACACTACACTATCAATAAATAAATTAAATACAATACCTACAATTATCTACAATTAAACCTAACACTACACTATCAATAAATAAATTAAATACAATACCTACAATTATCTACAATTAAACCTAACACTACACTATCAATAAATTAATAAAATACAATACCTACAAATAAATACAATGAAATAAACTAACTAAAGTACAAAAAATAAAAAAAGCTAAGTTACAAAAAATAACAAACACTAAATTACGGAATATAAAAAATGAAATTATCAAAAATAAAAAAGAATTAAAACTAATCTAATAGCCCTATTAAAATAAAAAAGCCCACCCCAAATAAAAGATAGCAGCTCTTTTACCTGTAAAAAAAAACCACAAAGACCCCCAACAGTAAAACCCACCACCCAACCAACCCCCCAAAATAAAAAAACCTATTTCTAAAAAAACCTAAGCTACCCATTGCCCTGAAAAGTGCATTTGTATGGGCATTGTCCTTAAAAGGGCATTTAGCTCTTTTAAAAGCCCAAACCCTAATATAAAAAAAAAACACCCAAAAAAACCTTAAAAAAGCCTAACACTAACCCCCGACGATCTACTTACAGTTTTTGAAGTCCCGCTTGAACGATCTTCATCCCGGCGAAGTCTTTATCCAGAATGAGAGCTGCTTAAATCCTATTGGCTGATTTGAACAGCCAATAGGATTTTAGCAGCCCTAATTCATATTGGCTGATTCAAATTTTTCAGCCAATAGGAATGCAAGGAATGCCATATTGAATCGCATCCCTTGCATTGAAGATTCTTTGTATGGTGGAAAACGTATGAAGAGGATGCTCCGCTCCGGATGTCTTCAGGATGGAATGACTCCACGCCTTCGGGATCAAGATAGAAGATGCTGCCTGAATATTGAAGAGGACGCCTGGATGAAGACTTCTCGCCGCTTGGATCAGGACATCGCCACCGGGATGAAGATTGAAGAGGCCACCTGGATGAAGACTTCACCCTCTTAAGGGCAATGCCCATACAAATGCCCTTTTCAGGGCAATGGGTAGCTCAGGTTTTTTAGATAGATTTTTTTATTTTGTGGTTTTTGGGGGTGGGGGTTTGTAATGTTAGTGGATATTTGTATTTTTTTCACTAAAAGAGCTGATATCTTTAGGGCAATGCCCTACAAAAGGCCTTTTTAATGGCTATTGGTAGTTTATTCTAGATTAGGTTTTTTATTTTGGGGTGTTTTTTATGGGTATTAGAATAGGAATATGTTTTTTATTTTTGATAATTTGTTATTTTGTGTAATGTATATTTTTAGGGGGTGCTTTGTTTTTAGCAAAATAGCTGTTTATCTCAGGGTAATGCACTACAAAAGGCCCTTTTAAGGGCCCCCCAAAAGGCCTTTTTAAAGGCACACTGTACCCAAGATGCCGGCCCATTTTTGGTGAACAATCTGGGTTGTCCTTGCTGATTGGTGGATAAATTCATAAACCAATTAAAAGTGCTGTCCAGAATACTGAACCCAAAAACAGATTAGATGCCTTCTTTTTCAAATAAAGAGAACGAAGAAAAATTGATAATAGGAGTAAATAAGAAAGTTGCTTAAAATCGCATGCTCTTTCTGAATTACAAAAGAAAATATTTGGGTTCAGTGTCCCTTTAAGGGCCCTTGGTAGTTTGGGGGTGAGGGTTTGTGTTAGGGGGTGTTTTTTTTTTTTGTTTTTGAGCAAAAGAGCTGTTTATCTCAGTGCAGTGCCTTGCAAAAGGCCATTTTAACCCCCCCCCCCCCCCCCTTAAAAAAAGGTCCTTGGAAGTTTATTCTAGATTAGGCTTTTTTATTTTGGGGTATTTTTTTTTTTTTTTTTTCAAAAAAGGGTATTAGAATAGGAATAATCTTTATTTATTTTTTGGATAATTTCATTTTGGTTTTTTTGTAATGTTAGGTATTTTTATTTTTTGTAATGGTAGGTTTTAGTGTAAGGCAGGTTATGTTTTATTTCACAGGTAAGTATTGTATATATGTATTATTTTAGCTAGGTAGTTAGTAAATAGTTAATAACTATTTACTAACTAGTCTACCTAGTTAAAATAAATACAAACTTACCTGTGACATAAAAATAAAACCTAAGCTAGCTACAATATAACTTTTAGTTACATTGTAGCTAGCTTAGGTTTTATTTCACAGGTAAGTATTTAGTTTTAAATATGTATTATTTAGTTAATAATTGTAAATTTAATTTAGATCTATTTTAATTATGTTAAAGTTAGGGGGTGTTAGGGGTTAGGTTTAGGGGTAGGGTTAGGTTTAAGGGTAGGTGTAAGAGTTAATAGTTTAATTTAGGTTGTTGAGATGTGGGGGCTGGCAGTTTAGGGGTTAATAGGTTTATTTAGTTAATAATTGTAATTGTAATTTAGCTATATTTTAATTATGTTAAAGTTAGGGGGTGTTAGGGTTAGGGTTACATTAGGGTTAGGGTTACGTTAGGGTTAGGTTTAAAGTTTAATATAGTTTAATTTAGGTTGTTGTGATGTGGGGAGCTGGTGGTTTAGGGGTTAATAATTTATTTAGTTGCAGCGATCTTGGGGAGCAGCGGAATAGAGGTTAATAACTTTAATATAGTTGTGGCAATGTTGGGGTGCAGCGTAATAGGGGTTAATAACTTTAGTATAGTGGCGGCAATATCAGGAGCAGCAGATTAGGGATTATTAGTTTTATATACGTGGCAGCAATATCGGGAGTGGCAGATTAGGGGTTAATAACATTATGTAGGTGGTGGCTATGTTAGGGGCAGCAGATTAGGTGTGTTTAGACTTGGGATTTATGTTAGGGTGTTAGGTTTAAACTGTATTTTCATTTTCCCCATAGACATAAATGGGGCTGCGTTAAGAAGCTTTTATTTCCGCGATTGCAGGTGTTAGGCTTTTTTTTTGCCGGCTCTCTCCATTGATGTCTATGGGGAAAGCGTACATGAGCACGTCAAAACACTGCTTGTATTTGGGTGCGGTATGGAACTCAAAATCTCCATATCTCACGCGCAAAACGCGTTTTTTTAAACATGTAATGGCATCGCTATAGGGGGTTAAATAATGCCACTTTTGTGGCGTTGTTTACTTTTCCCATAGCGCTCAAAACTGTTAATCTAGGTGTTTATGAATTCTGAATGCTTTGCCAGGGAAAAATACTCATCACGTCCCAGAACATTAATTTCCATCCTCTTGTTCCACCTGTATAGTTCCCAAGATGCTTCTCATTCTATCCAGCAAAACTAATTTTATTTAACAAAAAAATACATGTAAATATTCCTCCCCTACAGACATATTAATTGACACAGTTTCAAGTGTGTTTCTTAAGTCTCAATAATCCTGCAATCATGTCCATCAAATTTTTTTAAAAAAAGACAAATTTAAGCTTGAAAACTGTTTATCTAGCAATGCAGAGCTTTGAATGTGAGGGAGAGACACATATGTTGCATTATAATGCTCATAAAAAGCCCCCAAATACTTTTGATTTGATTTCTCTTCAGGCCAGAAAGTTTTTTAAAGGGACAGTCTACTCCAGAATTTGTTTTGTTTAAAAATATAAATAATACCTGTATTACCCATTCCCCAGTTTTACATAACCAACACTGTAATATTAATATACATTTTACCTCTGTGATGACCTTGTAGCTAAGCCTCTGCAGGCTGCCCCCTTATTTCCGTTCTTTTGACAGACTTGCATTTTAGCCAATCAGTGCTGATTCATAAATAACTCCATATGAGTGAGCACAATGTTATCTATATGTCACACATGAACTAGCAATGTCTAACTGTGAAATACAATAAAAATGCACTGAAATAAGAGGTGTCCTTCAAGGGCTTAGAAATTAGCATATAAGCCTAACTAGGTTTAGCTTTCAGCAAAGGATACCAAATCAAATTTCAAGATAAAGGTAAATTGGAAAATTGTTTAAAATTGTATGCCCTATCTGAATCATTAGAGTTTAATTTTGACTAGACTGTCCTTTTAATATCCTTAGTGTATTGGACACTTAATACACTTATAGATATTAACGGCAGGAGTGTCAACTAACAATACGCTGAGAAAGATAGGTGTAGCAAGGTTCAGTGAATAGGGAACATGGTCTTCTCTTTACAGCAACATCCCTTGGCAAGAGCATAGTGTTTAGGAATGTAATCTATGTTTAGTTAGACCTCCAAAGTGAGTGTTTTTTTGTTTTTTTATGAATTGTGTCCAATAACAGGAATAGAACAACCAAAACTGAGTCTTTATTATGATTTAGATCTGCAATTAATTTCACATGAAAAATAAAAAAATGTTCTCCCTTTACGACAATATAATAAATATTATTTAAAAGGATGTCACAAGTCAGTTTGAATGATTTATTTTACAAAATTTCAAAAATGTAAATATTTTTAATTTACCTTTCCTGCTTGCTGACACCGCTACATCACAAACGGAAACTACTTTTTAAATTCTTAGATTTTGTTAAAAGAAAATGTTGATACATTCCCAGCTAAAAATGATTTGACATCAGTTTCCAAGTAACATAAAAATATAATGTTTGTAAAGTAAATATCAGCATTCAGGCATCTCTATGGTGAAATAGATACGACTTTGCAGAAGGGAACTGTCAATCAACCAGTTGCGTCAATTTCAGCTCTTATCCACATTACTATCTTTCAATTCTCTATAAAAAAAAAAATTTGTATTAAAACTTTAAACTGTTTTATATGGATTAAGGTGTCTGTAGCATGAAACACAGTGATTGCTTGATCAGTGCACAAGCTAATGTATATTTGTCCATATTTAGCCACACAAGAGGAGATAAGATAAACATTCTCAAGAGGATTTTTCAAAGACTGTATCACTAAACTGCAAAACAATGTAAATTTTTGGCAACACATTGACATTATTAAATCTTTTAAAACATTTGGTTTTATATATCCAATGTACAACTTTGATTCACCTCAATCTCAGCTGAGGATAATGCATGCTTTAAATTATTTAGGGCCAGATTACAAGTGGCGTGTTAACAGTTACGCACGAGTGATAATGGGCTTATTGCAGGTGTTTCCATGTGTCAGGTTTTCCCGTTCGTATTACAAGTTGAAAGTAAATGCAATCGCTTGAGCACAATCGCGATTTATGCTAGAATGAAACAAAAAAGTGTCACAAAACGCATCAAAAATACATTACAAAACACACTTACAATCATAATAACACAATCTAATACAAATTATTAAAAATAATTATTGCACGAAAAAGTTATAAAGGCTCAAAGATATGAGGGGGCATATTTATCACGCTCAGTATGGAGCTTGATGCCCCATGTTTCTGGCGAGCCTTCAGAAGGCCGCTGCTCCATAACCTGTCTGCCTGGTCTGAGGCGGTGGACAGAAATCAACCCGATCGAATACGATCGGGTTGATTGACACCCACTGCTAGCGGCCCATTGGCCGCGAATCTGCAAGGGGCGGCATTGCACCAGCAGTTCACAAGAACTGCTGGTGCAATGATACATGCCGAGAGCGTATGCTGTCGGCATTTATCCATGTGCAGTGGACATGATCCACAATATCGTATCATGTTCGCTCGCACATAAATAAATAGGCCCCGAGGTCTCAAGTGTTGAAAAAAAAACGGCAGGCAAAGGGATTTAACATAGAGATACATACAAATACATAGCTAAAGATGTTTATGTATGTATGTGTATAGATACAGTATATATATATATATATATATATATATATATATATATATATATATATATATATATATATATATATATATATATATATATATATATATATATATATGTGTGTGTGTGTGTGTGTACTGTTGTATTTATGTATTTATATGTGTATTCATGTATTTACAGACATATATACACTTATAAACACATATGTACACATATAATGACATATACAGGGAGTGCAGAATTATTAGGCAAGTTGTATTTTTGAGGATTAATTTTATTATTGAACAACAACCATGTTCTGAATGAACCCAAAAAACTCATTAATATCAAAGCTGAATAGTTTTGGAAGTAGTTTTTAGTTTGTTTTTAGTTTTAGCTATTTTAGGGGGATATCTGTGTGTGCAGGTGACTATTACTGTGCATAATTATTAGGCAACTTAACAACAAAAAAATATATACCCATTTCAATTATTTATTTTTACCAGTGAAACCAATATAACATCTCAACATTCACAAATATACATTTCTGACATTCAAAAACAAAACAAAAACAAATCAGTGACCAATATAGCCACCTTTCTTTGCAAGGACACCCAAAAGCCTGCCATCCATGGATTCTGTCAGTGTTTTGATCTGTTCACCATCAACATTGCGTGCAGCAGCAACCACAGCCTCCCAGACACTGTCCAGAGAGGTGTACTGTTTTCCCTCCTTATAAATCTCACATTTGATGATGGACCACAGGTTCTCAATGGGGTTCAGATCAGGTGAACAAGGAGGCCATGTCATTAGATTTTCTTCTTTTATACCCTTTCTTGCCAGCCACGCTGTGGAGTACTTGGACGCGTGTGATGGAGCATTGTCCTGCATGAAAATCATGTTTTTCTTGAAGGATGCAGACTTCTTCCTGTACCACTGCTTGAAGAAGGTGTCTTCCAGAAACTGGCAGTAGGACTGGGAGTTGAGCTTGACTCCATCCTCAACCCGAAAAGGCCCCACAAGCTCATCTTTGATGATACCAGCCCAAACCAGTACTCCACCTCCACTTTGCTCGCGTCTGAGTCGAACTGGAGCTCTCTGCCCTTTACCAATCCAGCAACGGGACCATCCATCTGGCCCATCAAGACTCACTCTCATTTCATCAGTCCATAAAACCTTAGAAAAATCAGTCTTGAGATATTTCTTGGCCCAGTCTTGACGTTTCAGCTTGTGTGTCTTGTTCAGTGGTGGTCGTCTTTCAGCCTTTCTTACCTTGGCCATGTCTCTGAGTATTGCACACCTTGTGCTTTTGGGCACTCCAGTGATGTTGCAGCTCTGAAATATGGCCAAACTGGTGGCAAGTGGCATCTTGGCAGCTGCACGCTTGACTTTTCTCAGTTCATGGGCAGTTATTTTGCGCCTTGGTTTTTCCACACGCTTCTTGCGACCCTGTTGACTATTTTGAATGAAACGCTTGATTGTTCGATGATCGCGCTTCAGAAGCTTTGCAATTTTAAGAGTGCTGCATCCCTCTGCAAGATATCTCACTATTTTTTACTTTTCTGAGCCTGTCAAGTCCTTCTTTTGACCCATTTTGCCAAAGGAAAGGAAGTTGCCTAATAATTATGCACACCTGATATAGGGTGTTGATGTCATTAGACCACACCCCTTCTCATTACAGAGATGCACATCACCTAATATGCTTAATTGGTAGTAGGCTTTCGAGCCTATACAGCTTGGAGTAAGACAACATGCATAAAGAGGATGATGTGGTCAAAATACTCATTTGCCTAATAATTCTGCACTCCCTGTATATATATATGCACAGTATATATATATATATATATATATATATATATATATATATATATCCAAAACACGGAAGAGGACTGCACTCTCAGACTGGACTAGGTACACATCCCATGACCCTGCAACATGCTCAGCCCTGGGTGCTCAATGACACTCACAGCAAGCTGTGCTGTCCCTAGAGTCACAGGCAGTTAACCGCAGACAGGCCTGGGAGCAAGGCACATAGGGAAAAATTACAAAGCAAATTAATACAACACACAGAGAAAGTCCAGCACTCGCTTACAAGCTCTCAGCTAAGATTAAAAGCCAAAATGGAGGGGTTAGTTACCGCATCTTGTCCCATTTGGCCAGATGCAGTAACTAACTCTTCCATTTTGGCTTTTAATCTTAGCTGAGAGCTTGTAAGGGAGTTTTGGACTTTCTCTGTATGTTGTGTATATATATATATGTGTGTGTGTGTGTATATATATATATATATATATATATATATATATATATATATATATATATATATATATATATATATATATATATATATATATATATACCATCAAAGAAAGACCTTGCACTCGCTGGATTTTTCAACAAAATTTTTACTTGGCAAAATTAGTGACGTTTCGGGGACAGTGTATCCCCTTCCTCAGACAGTGAATGCTTCCAACATTAGTGAATTTATACAAAAAAACAAATAAACCCCTCCCCCCAATTAGCAAAAAAAACGCCAAATGTGTTGCTATGGTGACCATATGTCACAAAGTAAACATAGTATAAACATCATACATAAAATGCAGTATAAGCCATCATTGCTCCTATACCAACTGTGACAGTGCGAATATTCATATTAAAAGACCTGTAGCAGTACTAAACATGGTAAACAAATTTACATTCCCCAGTTATAGTAATCACAACATACCCCTTATAGCCATTATGTAAGGGGAGCCAACTAATATTGAAAGCCTCTTGTGTTATTAAATGAGCTGTCGGACACTAAGTAAATATATGTACTGACTCACAACCTACCATGCACAAAAATAATAAAAGTCCTGATACCGATCGCCGTGTACCACGCCATCGCAACCGCATCCGCAGTAGGAAAGGAAAACAGACCCGGAACTGCATCAGCCGATCACGTGTGTGGCGATGCACCAATCACCCGGGTTGCGGTTGTCATGGCGATGGGTCACAACGATCCTAAACTGAAACAAAGAAACAAGCCAACAATATTATGTAACAGATTAAATGCAAAGCGTTATATTGTCTATATTAGAACACTGTATCCTATCTATGATAAAGCGCATATCTATCCACACTCATAGTGGGCGCCGCTGCAATAACTATAACACTACTATAAAATTCATGCTGTATACCAATCCTGCCGTAATATGGTGGGGGTATATAAGTATCATACACGGTAGCACCGCCAATTAGAGGAGGACGATCCTAGATAGGGGACGATCCTATATAGGGGACCCAACAGCCAATAGATCTTCCCAAGAGAGAGTACCCAAAACACCCCAAAGATTAAAAAAATGATAGATCCAGAGAACCCAGCAAGAGTAGTACCCAAAAAAAACTATAGTGCGAAAATAACCAAAGTTAAATAAACCAGATGGTAAATAATAAATAAAAGAACTATAAATAAGAAATTAGAGATAAAGAATAAACAACAATAAATAAATAAATAAATAAATAAACTAAAATAATAAAGATAGAGAATAAAAAAAAATAAAAAAATAAAAAATATAATAAATTAAAAATAAAAAATAAAATCAAGAACACAGAAAATTAAAAATAAGACAAAAGAGAAAAAGAAAGAGAGAAAAAAAACAGAAATAGACAAAGGGTAAACAGACAACAAATGAAACAGACTGAAAAGTGAACAATAAAAAGGAAATAAAGGATAAGCTAGTGATCAACAAACATCAAATAGAGTGTGGACTCTCAGGTAGGTTAGCCAGGATGACATGGACTCTCATAATCTGTAGGGCAGATATCCATAAAGGCTGGATCTAATTTACAAAAAACAATGCCAGTCAAACATAGTATTGAGTCCATGTGGTTGTAGGGTGTTTAAGCGAAAGATCCATTTAGCCTCAACCTGTAGGAGAAGTGTATCTCTATCACCCCCCCCCCCCCGCCTTAATGGGGGGACATGATCAATTAAGGTGAATCTCAGATCATGGAGTCCATGGCCTTTCTCCACGAAATGCCGGGCCACAGGTTGGTCACTAGAGCCCTTCTTTAGAGCAGTTCTGATGGATGACCTGTGATTAGCGAACCTGGTCCGGGCATCATCAGTTGTTTTTCCCACATAGAACCGCCCACAGCTGCAATTCAGTAGGTATACCACATGAGAAGTGGTGCATGTCAGCACATGCCTAATCTTGAACCTCTGGTTGCGGTGGAGATGTCCAAAGGTTGGTCCTGGAATCATGGCGTTGCAGGTGGTACATCCCAAGCATCTATAACATCCTGGTTTCTTTCTTTGTGTCAAACATGTCTCAGGATTGTAGCAATGGTAGGATCTGTGAGCATCAAAAGATCTTTTAAATTTTTGTCACGTTTATAACCCACTCTCGGGGGTTGCCACTCGTTGAACGGGAGAGAGGGGTCACCTTGTACGATGTGCCAGTGTTCTCTTAGTGTTACACCCAAGGCTCTAGTTGAGGGACTGTATACCGTAGTAAAAGTCATCCTCTGCTCATCTTTAGGATCGGTTCGGGGAGACATCACGATATCGTTTTCCACTCCCATTCTACTCTGTTTGACAAGGTGCGGACTATATCCTCGTTGTATGAATCGTTGCTGCATCTCATCAAGTTGCTGGTGTCTTTTGGTCTCATCACTGTTATTTCTTGCGGCCCGCTGCAGTTGGGCTTTCGGAATAGCCTTGAGGAGTGCTGTCGGATGGTTGCTTGTGGCGTGTAGGATAGAGTTCCTGTCTGTGGGTTTCCTGAACAACAAGGTACCCAAATAGCCACTCTCTGTTTTGAAGATGTTTAAGTCCAGGAACTCAATACTTTCCAAATCGTATTTGAGTTTAAGTTTCACTGGATTATTGAGTGAATTCAAATCCTCAAACCATCCTTCCAACTCTGTAGCTGTGCCCCTCCAAATAATTAGCAAATCGTCTATATACCGTTTGTAGTATATTATTCCTGGATTCTGGTATATCTTCATCACATGTGATTCGTAGTGCTCCATGTATATATTGGCCAGTGAGGGGGCCACGTTTGATCCCATGGCCGTACCTGATATTTGTTGATGGTACTTGCCCTCAAACCTGAAATAGTTAAGACGTAAGCTCAGGTCTAGCAGTTTTATCAGGAAGTCTCTAGGGGGACCTATATAGGGATGTTTGTCCAAAGCATCGGACACATATTGTTTCCCAGTCTCGTGTGGAATAATTGTATATAAACTATTTACATCTGCTGTGACCAAGATATATGGCTCCTCGAACTTGATGGTTTTCAGTTCTGCAATCAGCTGTGACGAATCCCTTAGGTATGACCTCATATTCATCACAAGGGGCTGGAGGAAATGGTCCACGTAGATAGCTAGCCTAGAGGTGATAGAATTCCGGGCAGAGGCAATTGGCCTCCCCGTAGGCTTCTCCAAATCCTTGTGGATTTGGGGAAGTGTGTACAGTATGGGACAGACTGGATGTTTAATCCTCAGGAAACCAGCTATGTCTTCATCAATCCACCCTTCATTCAATCCTTCCTGAACCGCCTGATGTATCAGGGTTTGGAAATTATTAGTTGGATCCCTTTGAAGTGGTTGGTATGTCTCCTTATCACTAAGTTGCTGTTTAATTTCGTCACTATAGTATTTGTAATTTAGTTCGACTAACGCACCGCCCTTATCAGCGGTGCGGATCACAATGTCAGGATCTTTAGACAACGTGGTGATGGCTGCCTTCTCTTCTGGAGTTAGGTTAGTGTGGTATTTATTGGACTCATATCTTCTCAGATCTTGAGAGACCAATCTCATGAAAGTTTTAATACTTGCGTTGTTGCTTGAAGGGTCAAACAAGCTTTTGTTCTTAAACTTGTGTGTGTCACCATCTGCGGACTGGACGTTGAAAAATTATTTTAGTCTCAGAGACCGCTGGAATTTCTGGCAATCAATGTAATTAGTGAACTCATCACTCTTGCCAGAAGGGACAAAACTCAAGCCTCTATTTAACACACTTCTCTCTACCATGGATAAAACTCTGTCACTGATGTTTACCACTAGGTCCTCAACAGGACCAGTGGTTGTTATTTTCTGGTAGGCAGTGGCGGTTTTCTCTCTCCAGCCCCCCCTCCGTACGTGTGGCCTCTTCCTCGTCCTCTCTGGCCGGCTCTGGTAGTGACCCCTTGAAAAACCTGTTGGCCAGATGGTTGGCCCCCGCTTGCTCTATCCTGGGTCTGCGGTGCTTCTGTGTCAGATCCAGAGCTACTGTCTACAGTTTGGAGAGATTGTTTTGTGTGAAATCTTTGTCTCCTACGTCTCTGGGGGAATGGTCTTCTATTCTCGCCACCGTTTAACCATCGATAGACAGTTTTATCCTTATGGTCTTCGATTACTGTTTGCAGTTTTCTATTCTTGAATTGCACAAGGGTCTCTTTATATTCTTTAATCTGGGAAGACAATTTGTCAAGCCACTGTTCAGATGAATCCTCGGTCAGTACAGGAATCTTATCTCTTTCCCATTCCTGTATTTCCGCTTTGACTCTTTCAAGTTGGTTTCTCACCTATTCTGTGACCAGGAGAATAAGGTCCAGGGAACATTTATTGAGTATTGCGCACCAGCGCTTGCAGAACTCAGGATTGTTTCGTCCAATAGTAGGTTGGTTACGTATCCTAAAGCCCCTAGGAATCATGAGCTTTCTATAATACTCTGAGAGGTAGACCCCATGTAGTCGCAAATCAACTTCCTTCTTTTTCAATTTCACCAAAGCCAAATAGATGGCTTGTGCTGTGTTGCCACCAGTAGTCTCCTCTTCAGGATTAAAAAGAATTCTGGCCGCATCATCCACCGTAAAGGTTAGAGTCTGTGTGCTTTCTACATCGGGTTCCATTATATACTGCCACAGGTCAGGTGTGGTGTAGAGTGTTGGTGGTGAGTAGACAAATTGGAGAGAGGTTTCTATCATGTGGGTGCAACAACAAATTGATATCCGTTTAGCAAAGATGTGCACTCTCACTTAATTGCAGCAACCAGGGTGCTAGTAGAGTTAAATATACCATCAAAGAAAGACCTTGCACTCGCTGGATTTTTCAACAAAATTTTTACTTGGCAAAATTAGTGACGTTTCGGGGACAGTGGTTGTCATGGCGATGGGTCACAACGATCCTAAACTGAAACAAAGGAAACAAGCCAACAATATTATGTAACAGATTAAATGCAAAGCGTTATATTGTCTATATTAGAACACTGTATCCTATCTATGATAAAGCGCATATCTATCCACACTCATAGTGGGCGCCGCTATTTCAGGTTTGAGGGCAAGTACCATCAACAAATATCAGGTACGGCCATGGGATCAAACGTGGCCCCCTCACTGGCCAATATATACATGGAGCACTACGAATCACATGTGATGAAGATATACCAGAATCCAGGAATAATATACTACAAACGGTATATAGACGATTTGCTAATTATTTGGAGGGGCACAGCTACAGAGTTGGAAGGATGGTTTGAGGATTTGAATTCACTCAATAATCCAGTGAAACTTAAACTCAAATACGATTTGGAAAGTATTGAGTTCCTGGACTTAAACATCTTCAAAACAGAGAGTGGCTATTTGGGTACCTCGTTGTTCAGGAAACCCACAGACAGGAACTCTATCCTACACGCCACAAGCAACCATCCGACAGCACTCCTCAAGGCTATTCCGAAAGCCCAACTGCAGCGGGCCGCAAGAAATAACAGTGATGAGACCAAAAGACACCAGCAACTTGATGAGATGCAGCAACGATTCATACAACGAGGATATAGTCCGCACCTTGTCAAACAGAGTAGAATGGGAGTGGAAAACGATATCGTGATGTCTCCCCGAACCGATCCTAAAGATGAGCAGAGGATGACTTTTACTACGGTATACAGTCCCTCAACTAGAGCCTTGGGTGTAACACTAAGAGAACACTGGCACATCGTACAAGGTGACCCCTCTCTCCCGTTCAACGAGTGGCAACCCCCGAGAGTGGGTTATAAACGCGACAAAAATTTAAAAGATCTTTTGATGCT